>NW_026727080.1:0-35701 GCF_029784015.1 Lycium ferocissimum | reverse complement strand
AGGATGAAAACGAGCAATCCAACGCTTGAAACAACAACTCCACGTTATCAAGCACCCTCCAATTAGTAGATTTGCTTAGGAGAAATAATTTTGGGATGGCTTAATCTTGGTCTTGGTTTTTCTCTTCATGGCCGAATGGTAGGTCTTTTTTTCTTCTCCATGGTTCTTGATTTTTCTAAGTCTTGAGAAGATGATGAAATGGTCCCTTAAGTCATCCTTATATTACAAATATTAGCCAACCATGTGGCCATGGCCCACTCCAAAGGTGGCCGGCCACATGGCTTCTTTTCTTTCCTCATTTTCTTTCAATAATTAGCAACTTCCACAAATTCCATCTTTGGTCCCAAAATTTCCAAAACGTTCCCATGCCAATGATATCATACACACTTAGGTCTTACGACAAAATCGGAGGTCAAATGTCTCGACTTCGCCTCCCGGAAAGGTCTTGACCCTAACTTATCATAGTTAACCCGAATCGTCCCGACGTTCCAAATACGGGATATAACAATAGAAATGGGCACCCTATGCAAACGAACTATCTCCATGATGCATATTTTTTCCAACTTCTCTGAATTGTGAGTAGTCTTAACCGGCATGAAGGGAGAAGACTTAGTCAAACGGTCCACAATGACCTAAATGGCATCAAACTTTCCCAAGGTCCGTGGAAATCTGACAACAAAATGCATCGCAGTCCGTTCCCACTTCCGCTCGGGAATGGGTATTCTCTGAGCAATCCCACCAGGCTTTTGGTGCTCGTATTTCACTTGTTGACAATTCAAACACCGAGAGACAAACCTTGCTATGTCCCTCAACATACTACACCGATAGTAGTGCTGTTTTAAATCCCGATACCTCTTGTATCTCCGGCATGAATAGAGTACATCGAACTATGAGCCTTCTCCATGATCAATCTAGTCAAATCATCTACTTGGGGAACACATATGTGATCTTTGATCCTCAAAACACCCTCATCATCTAGAATTGCCTTCTTGGCCTTCCCGTGTAACATTTTGTCTCGAATCTTATGCTACTTTCCATCATCAAATTGTCAAGCCCTAGTCTACTCCAAAGAAAGAAGACCGATCCTCCACACAAGCTAAAACCTTGCTAGGTTTCGAAATATCAAGTCTCACTGTTGACACCTAATTTTCACCTCATAAAACGCGCATTTTGATTTTCAAATTTCCCGAGTCTAAGACGGAGTAAGAATGCCCTTAAAAAATTTAAAAATTCCGAGAAAATGGCAAGGATTGACGTTTAATTATTATTTTCGTAAAAATTAGCAATTACAAAAAATTACGAGTTATTTACTTTCATAAATATAATTCAAAAAGAAAATACGTATCCCGCTCTGTCTAGCTCGAAAAAATTGTTAATCAAGACGACGTATGAATTACTGTTTATTTTTTACCTCATTTGCACATTCTTAAATATCCTCCGTAACTATATCAATATTAGGCTCGTTTTGAAGCTAATATTTTAAATTTGCGAGTTTTCAATTTTAAATTAGTCTAAATAACTATTTTATTGAGTTATATATGTTATTTATATTACTTGATCATTATTTGGTTTAAATTGGGGGGAGGGCTAATTTAAAACTTTTAAAAGCTGGGTTTATTTTCCATTTACCCGACTCCTCTTCTCCTCTTTTAGGAGAAAATGGCGACAGCTTTTAGGGTTTGCTATTCAATCTAATTAACGGCGTTTCATGGCTATTGTACACCGGATTTTTGAGGGTTGCTGTCCTCTATCGTGTTTTCTTATGGTTGCCAGGTTTATTTTCACACAACTCGTTTGTTTTGATCTAGAATTTGACTCGTATAGGGCTTGGGATGTTGCTCAGGTCCTTTCACGTGCGTAGTAACCATGGGCAAGACATTGAGCCTCTAGCCAACTTGTGCACTACTCACAAAATGTGAAGGACCTAGGGTAATTTTTCGTAGGTCTCTTCCAAAAATTCGAGTACTAGGTTTGGGGATTCTTATCTGTTTGGGTACGATTGTGCCGTTAAAAATTGTGGGAAATTCATTTGGTTGTTACTGAATTTGAATTGGTAGGGTTTTGCAATTGGAGGGGAGCGGGGGGGGGGGGGGGGGAATTCGGAAAAAACCTAGGACCTTCTATTTTTTGATCCTCACCGCCCAATCTATGCTATAAATAGAAGAGTTTGTTGCCATTTTTAAGGGACTTTTTTTTTACGGAAAATTTATGAGAAGGAAAAAGATCTTAAATTCTCATTATTAGAATCCTATTAAAAAACCAAGAATACTATAGATATACTACTGAAATATTACAATATACCTACATTATACATATATTATCCGAAAACATATTACAAGATATTATAAAATTCAAAAAAGCAAAGGCTATTTTAAAAAAAAGGGAATCTTGGGTATTGATATTGAAGTGTTGATCCAACCCCTCCTCTTTGATCTTTAGGTTTCTGTCACACCCTGATTCTTACTAGGGTGTGATGGGCACCCGACCCCACATTCGGAGCCGAGCGAACCTACCGACTCTTATTACATACATAAACTTTCGGACTCTTAATCGACAAAAATGACAAGTACAACAAATATTTTTGGAAATATCTCTGTAATGTACAAATTGACGAACTTGTAATCACATGGAATTTATGGCATAACACAGAATGACATGGCGGCCGGTGGAGCCGCCTACAAAACTGACATCCAACCCACGACTCTGTTTGCAAAGTCTCTAACGTATAACCGAACATATAGCATACACACTCGACTCGGCAAAGACTCCAAGAGCAAAAGGAGCTTGCCAATGCCGCTGGAACATCTTCTATACTGTCTTCTAGTCATCTGGGTGTACCTGCGCGGCATGAAACGCAGCCCCCGAAGAACAGGGGGTCAGTACGGAATATGTACTGAGTATGTAAAGCATAAAATGCGATAAACAGAATCATAACTGAACAGAGGATACAGAACATAAATGCAATGGCCGGAGTATCAGAAATGCTTACTCGTAAAACAAAGGCAAATGCATAACAGAAAATATGCCATAGCCGACCCCATTATGGGACTCGGTAACAGAAAGTGGTCGCCCCGACACCGGCGCCACAACATATCGGAACATATCGAATGTGCACATATCATAGCATATCGGATGGCCATATCATATCATATCATATCAAAATGTACATGGCACAACATACTCCACAACCCATGTACATGTATACCTGCCCCCTCACACCGAGGCACGGCGAACAATGCAGTGGAAGACGCTTGATAACATATCCTGGCCCGGGCTCAGTGAAGGAAGCATTGAGGCATCCACGAGTGGAGTAGTGAGAAACTAAATGCAACATAAAATTGTACAACATATACAGAGATCGGACGGAATAATCAAACGACATACCATGAAAAAGGGTCCGGACAGGGCATAGCACATACCTTTTGAAGGCCGCGGAGGGTTCTTATCAAAATAGGACTTTAGGGGTCATCTGTGTATATCCGAAGATAAAACATATACAGAAACTCGATAGCATAACTCAAATGGTAGACCTTATAGCGAACATTTGACAATGATCAAAATATAAGTCTTTCGGATATCGAAAGGTTCGTGTCGAATAGTCCTTCCGAAGCGTTTCAAATTCCAAAATAGCTCATGAGACTCAATACAATAATTATGGCGCTTATTCTTTAGAAATTAGAAAGGTAGTTAAAAGTTTTCCTTAGTTCCATACAAAGGTAGTTTAAATAGGATATTAGGAAAAAAATTCGGACAAAGTGAGCCCACCTCGACCAATTGAGGTGGCGTATGCAAATTACGTATGTTAGACTTCATAACGTCATCTAGGGGGATTTTAAGGTAATCGGATTTCATTTGCACAAGTTTTGAGGGGTTAGACAACTTTTATAACTATTCACACAATATTCAATTCAATTCTACTGAATGAAAAAGGGGCGTTTTTGGACGTGGATTCCGAGGAGTAGAGTTGTCCCCGAGGTCCAAATTCAAACCTAGTACATCTAAGACATGCCAAGAGAAGGAATGGAGAGATTTACATACCTTGTTTGCCTTTTACGCTTGCCGAACTTCAAATCCCGTTTCGTCCAAAACCTACAAATGGTCACATTTACCAATTTGCTATTCATAAGGCTTAAAGTTTCAATCTTAATCAATACTTGTCTATAAAAATTTGGGCAGCATCTCCCCTATATATACAACATCTCCGAGATTCAAACTCGGCAAAAACAACAACAACCATACCAACAACAATATAAACAACATCAATAATCGACTAGAACGCATTCTAGCGCAAATAGTACTATTTTCCAAATAATGCAGCAACTCCAAACCCAACTTTACACCGACAAACCAAAATCAATATGTTCATATTCACATGCTAATTTAAGATCATTCAACATAAACCAAGAGCATTCCAAGCTATATATCCAATATTCAACAATTCCATCAATTTCCATATTCAACCCAACATTCTCATATATGCAACGAAACCATTCCAACGCATTTTCTACTTACTAATTCATCTCCAACAACAATAATATACACTTTATCAACTTCATTATCTCAATATCATAGAATCGCATTAATATGACATAATTCTCTACGTTTTCATTTTCATGCCAACTTACCCCATATATGCTTCATTTACATTGTAATGATCACAACAACACAACTAACATGTTACACAAAATGAATCCATCACCATTCCATCCACATATAGGCCACGGCCAACATGCAAATTTTTAACTTCACCCCATTTTCATTCAACTTTCATTTCCAATACAATTTCCGTAATAGCCACAACTAGAATACAACATAAAATCCAACCCACTTCATCTATGCATTGGCACATATAAACGGCCACATGTACACACACACAAATACCATGCAAACTTCCATAATTCCATGAATTCTATTCATTTCTACGTACTACAACCTCAACAAAGCCTTTATAATATCACACCCTGATTTCCGACAGGGTGTGATGGGCACCTGACCCTTACCTAGGGCCGAGCGAACCCGCTGACTCTCGCAACACTCACAATCATACTGGGCCCACAGAACATAACATAAGTACACAATGAAAATTTTTCGAAAGTCAAACATGCTTTTAATCTTTTTCAAGCCAAATCAAATACAATCCGTAGTCATGCCAAATCTGAAACGTAAGGCATACTGATGCATCGGCTCACATAGCCGCTTGCAAAACAAATCGTAACATAATGCCTACTAACACACCGGCTTACATAGCCGCTTACAAACTGACGTCTTATACACGCGACAGTGTCTGCAAAGTCTCTATCATAACTCCAGATACCACATCACACATATGCTCTGACTCGGCACACTCCGGGAAAAATGGAGCTCGCCAATCCAGCTGGAACATCTTCTGATAGCATCACCTACTTATCTGTGGGTACCTGCGCGGCATGAACGCAGCCCCCGAAGAAAGGGGGTCAGTACGGAATATGTACTGAGTATGCAAAGCAGAAAGTACAGAAACGAAATCATAATCAACCCAATATCTGCAGCCTTCACTAAAAGAAAACATAAATAAATACACAAAGTCCCAAAACAAGCCTTAAGTAAATAATCGCAATCCAACTAACGATTCCAGAGTAAGTAATGTAATCTAGAACACCTCTTCTAAAGGAGTAATGCAATACATCACACGCGCCGCTTCCGGCAAAATAATGATAGCCCCTTCGGGCAGCCGCTTCCGCCGATATCAATAATGGCCCCTTCGGGCAGCCGCTTCCGGCCCTATATCAACAATGGCCCCTTCGGGTAGCCGCTTCCGGCGTAGGAATGATGGCCCCTTCGGGCATGCCGCTTCCGGCATAATAATGATAGCCCCTTCGAGCAGCCGCTTCCGACTCGATATCAATAATGGCCCCTTCAGGCAGCCGCTTCCGGCCCTATATCAACAATGGCCCCTTCGGGCAGCCGCTTCCGGCGTAGGAATGATGGCCCCTTCGGGCATGCCGCTTCCGGCATAATAATAATAATAATGGCCCTTTCGGGCATTGCCGCTTCCGGCATAATAATAATCACGGCCCCTTCGGGCATTGCCGCTTCCGGCACAATAATAATCACGGCCCCTTCGGGCATATTAGTAATGATAACGTAAACATAAGTAGTAAATGAAATAAAATAGTAAAGCCTCGCACCCCTTTCGGAGTGGTTTTAGAAAGTTTAAAAAAAAGATCAATTTTATGTTTCTTTGTACAAAGCTAGTTCTTTTTAAAAATCATTAGTGAACCACAAACGCGTTTCCGAAGCCATTTTTGGAAAACCGAAGCAATAATTATATTAGTAACGTTGTTACACAAAGAAAAGTATACTATAGAACATAATGAAGTAGTTCAACAACTCGTCCTTTGGTAGTCGGGACAACGACCAAAAGTTTCCTTTAATTATTGTACCAAAATAAGTCAAATGGAGCAATACAAAAGTGTCGGGACTGTGGGCCCACCCCGGATCAGGTCGGGGTGGCGGACGTGAACGACGAACATTAGCCTTTATGAAGTCACTTACGAGAGTTTAGGACAATTCGGTTCCATTTGTGAAAATTATCGATGCTTAGGCTATTTTTTCAACAAAACCAAAAAAACATAATTCAATTCTATTGAATGGAAATGGGCCAAAATAAAGCTCGGATTCCGAGGAGTAGAGTCGTCCCCAAAGCGCGTGTCTTAGCCTAACATACCTAGGACATGCCAAGAGAGGGAAAGAGCAAGCTTTACATACCTTATTCGCTTTTTACGCTTGTCCAAACTCAAATCCCGTTTCCTCCAAAATCTGCAATTGGTCATAAGTACCAAATGTCATTTATAAGCCTTAAGAATGCAAAGTTGGAAGTAATGCTTGCCTATAGAAATTTCGACAAAGATCTCCCCTGTAAGTATACCATCCCCGAGAATCTAACTCGGCCAATTTAACCACAATAAACCCGAGAATGAAACTCGACCACATTATCAACAACAATACCAACAATTGTGCCAACAACATCAACAATCAATTCAAAATGCATTTCTAACATTAGTAGCTCTTTTTACATAACTTCAAACATTCATAATATTCCGACATACTTACTTCCATCACTTACATTCAAACCAATATCAACGTTTATACGTTCGATTACTAATCCAAAACCATACGGACAATATTCAAGAACGCTTTACACAATTCACACAATTTTTCAAACAACCAAAAACATATCCCAACTCACCCGAAATTGTCTCCAAACCCGAGAACAACACCAAACACATTCTTCTCTTCCAAATTCATAATTTACACCATTAATCCGCACATTAACAAGGCAATTCTCATAAGTATAAAAATTACATAAAATTCGCATAAACTACCAAATCATCCCATAACCAACATAACATTATTTTGAGTCATTAAACTTGCATTCCTTCTTCATAAAATCCATGACGACGACAACAAAAATACTAGCGACAATTCGTTCATTCTCAATCCACACAAAGGGGGCCATATTCGGCCAACACACCAACATACACACTTCATGATTTTCATTCATTCCAACCCACTATAATAACCAAACATGCTACATAGAATTTAATCCATCACTTGGACACACAACACACATACACACGGCCAACACACCATGCACACGACTCACCTCAACATGCCATATCTCATGAATTCCATCCATATTAACATACTACAATACACATAAACCTTCCATAACTCATAAAACAAGATTAGAACTTACCTTTCTTCACAACTTCACAGACTTGGCTAAGGTTCGCGATTAACGAAACGGATGGTTTATTCGCTCCAACAACACTCTCACGTTACTTAGGGGCTTCCAATTAGGGGATTTGCATCAAAGAAATATTTTTGGGATGAAGATTTTTGGTCTTCCATTTCTTGTCTCCTTGGCCGTATGCCTTCAACTCTTTTTTTCCTCCATGTTTCTTGATTTTTCTAGGAGATGAAGAATGATGAAAATGATCCCTTGTCATCCTTTAATAACATGTAATGAGCTCCCATGTGGCCATGGCCCACATCACATGTGGCCGGCCACTTATGGAGATTTTCATATAATGGCCAACTTTCCATATTTCATTTTTGGTCCCAAATTTTCCTTAATAATTCCATCCAACAAACTCATGAACACTTATGTATTTAAACAAGGTCGGAAAAAAAATTAGCCTTGTCCATAACTTGTCGCGACCAACTTAAAATATTCCAACGTACAAAATACGGGGTATAGCATCCTTTACCCCTTTAGAACATTCGTCCTCGAATGTTCGACTAGTCTCAGAAGGTCTTATAAGGATCCCGGGGATTTAAACTTTCCTTTCTTGTTGTCCCCTTTACTCAACTTGTAACATTCTAGGCACATTATCCCGGGTCGTCGCTTAATCTTTAACTCAAACCCGTCCTCATTCGTTCCATAGCTTGTTTTTCCTTTTCACACTTGCCTTTATATTCTAACTACATAAATCACATCATAGTCATGGCCACTTTCTCACCGAACTTTACTTATTTTCACAACAATCTTCATTACATTCACATTGTCCCATTCGTGTTCGGTCTCATAATGTAACACTTCTTAAACTTTTACCCTTTCTGATCAACTTTACCCTTAATATCTCACAAGCTGTCTTGTCAACACACTCATATCCGTCACACTTCATTTTCCTCTATACTCTTGTCTTAATCTCGCTATTACCATCGGCACGACCTTTCAAGTCGTATTACAAATCCATATCTCATTCCTTTTTTCTAGAAAAATTTCGGCAGAGTTTCCTCTATATTTCTTACTATCTCAAAACCTGTCCGCAGGAAATGCCAACAATGCCTCACAGGGCCAACATACATACATACATATCATATCATATCGCAGCCACGCAGGGATCCCAATATCATCAACAGTACACAAATAATAAACATACCTCGTATGCCCAACACGAATTGCATATGTTATACTTTTTTGTTTACTTTCCCCCTTTAGTCTTCCACTTGTACTTCAATCGCTGCTTCAATATTTTTCCCAACATATATCTTTCATACCTTTACTTACTGCGTACTTTGTGACTTCTAACACCATCAATCACTTTCTTCTATCGGTGTCATTCTTGACCGCAATCACAAGTCGAGTAAGGAGTCCCATCTCCTATGACTTGGCTCTATGGCACGATTTCGGATGTGAAAGAAAAGTAACCACCCTAGATGCCCCGTAGCCTCCTGTTTATAAATGTGGCGCGCAACACACCATAAACAAGACTCTCGGACACGACTTTGCAGACAACCCCTAGGACGAACTGCTCTGATACCAATTTGTCACACCCTAATTTCCGACAGGGTGTGATGGGCACCCGACCCTTACCTAGGGCCGAGCGAACCCGCTGACTCTCGCAACACTCACAATCATACTGGGCCCACAGAATATAACATCAGTACACAATGAAAATTTTTCGGAAGTCAAACATGCTTTTAATCTTTTTCAAGCCAAATCAAATACAATCCGTAGTCATGCCAAATCTGAAACGTAAGGCATACTGATGCATCGGCTCACATAGCCGCTTGCAAAACAAATCTGTAACATAATGCCTACTAACACACCGGCTTACATAGCCGCTTACAAACTGACGTCTTATACACGCGACACTGTCTGCAAAGTCTCTATCATAACTCCAGATACCACATGACACATATGCTCTGACTCGGCACACTCCGGGAAAAATGGAGCTCGCCAATCCAGCTGGAACATCTTCTGATAGCATCACCTACTTATCTGTGGGTACCGCGCGGGCATGAACGCAGACCCGAAGAAAGGGGGTCGATGACGAATATGTACCGAGTATGCAAAGCGAAAGTACGAAACGAAATCATAATCAACCCAATATCTCGGACCTTCGCTAAAAGAAAACATAAATACATACACAAAGTCCCAAAACAAGTCTTAAGTAAATAATCGCAATCCAACTAACGATTCCGGTAAGTAATGTAATCTAGAACACCTCTTCTAAAGGAGTAATGCAATACATCACACGCGCGCTTAAGGCAAAATAATGATAGCCCCTTCGGGCGCCTCGCTTCCGGCTCGATATTAATAATGGCCCCGCCGGGCAGCCGCTTCCGGCCCTATATCAACAATGGCCCCTTGGCAGCCGCCGCTCGCGTAGGAATGATGGCCCCTTCGGCATTCCGCTTCGGCATAATAATGATAGCCCTTCGGGCCGGCTTCGCTCGATATCAATAATGGCCCTTCGGGCAGCCGCTTCGGCCCTATATCAACAATGGCCCCTTCGGGCAGCCGCTTCCGGCGTAGGAATGATGGCCCCTTCGGGCATGCCGCTTCCGGCATAATAATAATAATAATGGCCCCTTCGGGCATTACTGCTTCCGGCATAATAATAATCACGGCCCCTTCGGGCATTACCGCTTCCGGCACAATAATAATCACGGCCCCTTCGGGCATATTAGTAATGATAACGTAAACATAAGTAGTAAATGAAATAAAATAGTAAAGCCTCGCACCCCTTTCGGAGTGGTTTTAGAAAGTTTAAAAAAAGATCAATTTTATGTTTCTTTGTACAAAGCTAGTTCTTTTTAAAAATCATTAGTGAACCACAAACGCGTTTCCGAAGCCATTTTTGGAAAACCGAAGCAATAATTATATTAGTAACGTTGTTACACAGCAAAGTATACTATAGAACATAATGAAGTAGTTCAACAACTGTCCTTTGGTAGTCGGGACAACAGTCCAAAAGTTTCCTTTAATTATTGTACCAAAATAAGTCAAATGGAGCAATACAAAAGTCTCGGGACTGTGGGCCCACCCCGGATCAGGTCGGGGTGGCGGACGTGAACGACGAACATTAGCCTTTATGAAGTCACTTACGAGAGTTTTAGGACAATTCGGTTCCATTTGTGAAAATTATAGATGCTTAGGCTATTTTTTCAACAAAACCAAAAAAACATAATTCAATTATATTGAATGGAAATGGGCAAAAATAAAGCTCGGATTCCGAGGAGCAGAGTCGTCCCCAAAGCGCGTGTCTTAGCCTAACATACCTAGGACATGCCAAGAGAGGGAAAGAGCAAGCTTTACATACCTTATTCGCTTTTACGCTTGTCCAAACTCAAATCCCGTTTCTTCCAAAATCTACAATTGGTCATAAGTACCAAATGTCATTTATAAGCCTTAAGAATGCAAAGTTGGAAGTAATGCTTGCCTATAGAAATTTCGACAAAGATCTCCCCGTAAGTATACCATCCCCGAGAATCTAACTCGGCCAATTTAACCACAATAAACCCGAGAATGAAACTCGACCACATTATCAACAACAATACCAACAATTGTGCCAACAACATCAACAATCAATTCAAAATGCATTTCTAACATTAGTAGCTCTTTTTACATAACTTCACAACATTCATAATATTCCGACATACTTACTTCCATCACTTACATTCAAACCAATATCAACGTTTATACGTTCGATTACTAATCCAAAACCATATGGACAATATTCAAGAACGCTTTACACAATTCACACAATTTTTCAAACAACCAAAAACATATCCCAACTCACCCGAAATTGTCTCCAAACCCGAGAACAACACCAAACACATTCTTCTCTTCCAAATTCATAATTTACACCATTAATCCGCACATTAACAAGGCAATTCTCATAAGTATAAAAATTACATAAAATTCGCATAAACTACCAAATCATCCCATAACCAACATAACATTATTTTGAGTCATTAAACTTGCATTCCTTCTTCATAAAATCCATGACGACGACAACAAAAATACTAGCGACAATTCGTTCATTCTCAATCCACACAAAGGGGGCCATATTCGGCCAACACACCAACATACACACTTCATGATTTTCATTCATTCCAACCCACTATAATAACCAAACATGCTACATAGAATTTAATCCATCACTTGGACACACAACACACATACACACGGCCAACACACCATGCACACGACTCACCTCAACATGCCATATCTCATGAATTCCATCCATATTAACATACTACAATACACATAAACCTTCCATAACTCATAAAACAAGATTAGAACTTACCTTTCTTCACAACTTCACAACTTGGCTAAGGTTCGCGATTAACGAAACGGATGGTTTATTCGCTCCAACAACACTCTCACGTTACTTAGGGGCTTCCAATTAGGGGATTTGCATCAAAGAAATATTTTTGGGATGAAGATTTTTGGTCTTCCATTTCTTGTCTCCTTGGCCGTATGCCTTCAACTCTTTTTTTTCTCCATGTTTCTTGATTTTTCTAGGAGATGAAGAATGATGAAAATGATCCCTTGTCACCCTTTAATAACATGTAATGAGCTCCCATGTGGACATGGCCCACATCACATGTGGCCGGCCACTTATGGAGATTTTCATATAATGGCCAACTTTCCATATTTCATTTTTGGTCCCAAATTTTCCTTAATAATTCCATCCAACAAACTCATGAACACTTATGTATTTAAACAAGGTCGGAAAAAAAATTAGCCTTGTCCATAACTTGTCACGACCAACTTAAAATATTCCAACGTACAAAATACGGGGTATAACATCCTTTCCCCCTTTAGAACATTCGTCCTCGAATGTTCGACTAGTCTCATAAGGTCTTATAAGGATCCCGGGGATTTAAACTTTCCTTTCTTGTTGTCCCCTTTACTCAACTTGTAACATTCTAGGCACATTATCCCGGGTCGTCGCTTAATCTTTAACTCAAACCCGTCCTCATTCGTTCCATAGCTTGTTTTTCCTTTTCACACTTGCCTTTATATTCTAACTACATAAATCACATCATAGCTGTGGCCACTTTCTCACTGAACTTTACTTATTTTCACAACAATCTTCATTACATTCACATTGTCCCATTCGTGTTCGGTCTCATAATGTAACACTTCTTAAACTTTTACCCTTTCTGATCAACTTTACCCTTAATATCTCACAAGTTTGTCTTGTCAACACACTCATATCCGTCACACTTCATTTTCCTCTATACTCTTGTCTTAATCTCTCTATTACCATCGGCACGACCTTTCAAGTCGTATTACAAATCCATATCTCATTCCTTTTTTCTAGAAAAATTTCGGCAGAGTTTCCTCTATATTTCTTACTATCTCAAAACCTGTACGTAGGAAATGCCAACAATGCCTCACAGGACCAACATACATACATACATATCATATCATATCGCAGCCACGCAGAGATCCCAATATCATCAACAGTACACAAATAATAAACATACCTCGTATGCCCAACACGAATTGCATATGTTATACTTTTTTGTTTACTTTCCCCCTTTAGTCTTCCACTTGTACTTCAATCGCGGCTTCAATATTTTTCCCAACATATATCTTTCATACCTTTACTTACCTGCGTACTTTGTGACTTCCAACACCATCAATCACTTTCTTCTATCAGTGTCATTCTTCAGCTACAATCACAAGTCAGAGTAAGGAGTCCCATCTCCTATGACTTGGCTCTATGGCACGATTTCAGATGTGAAAGAAAAGTAACCACCCTAGATGCCCCGTAGCCTCCTGTTTATAAATGTGGCGCGCAACACACCATAAACAAGACTCTACTGGACACGACTTTGCAGACAACCCCTAGGACAGACCTGCTTTGATACCAATTTGTCACACCCTAATTTCCGACAGGGTGTGATGGGCACCCGACCCTTACCTAGGGCCGAGCGAACCCGCTGACTCTCGCAACACTCACAATCATACGTCTGGCCCACAGAACATAACATAAGTACACAATGAAAATTTTTCGGAAGTCAAACATGCTTTTAATCTTTTTCAAGCCAAATCAAATACAATCCGTAGTCATGCCAAATGAAACGTAAGGCATCTGCGATGCATCGGCTCACATAGCCGCTTGCAAAACAAATGCGTAACATAATGCCTACTAACACACCGACTTACATAGTCGCTTACAACCGACGTCTTATACACGCGACAACGTACGCAAAGTCTCTATCATAACTCCGGATACCACATCACACATATGCTCGACTCGGCACACTCGGAAAAATGGAGCTCGCCAATCCAATTTGAACATCTTCGATAGCATCACCTACTTATACGTGGGTACACACGCGGCATGAACGCGACCCCGAAGAAAGGGGGTCAGTACGGAATATGTACTGAGTATGCAAAGCAGAAAGTACAGAAACGAAATCATAATCAACCCAATATCTGCAGCCTTCGCTAAAAGAAAACATAAATAAATACACAAAGTCCCAAAACAAGCCTTAAGTAAATAATCGCAATCCAACTAACGATTCCAGAGTAAGTAATGTAATCTAGAACACCCCTTCTAAAGGAGTAATGCAATGCATCACACGCGCCGCTTCCGGCAAAAAAATGATAGCCCCTGGCGGCGCTTCCGGCTCGATATCAATAATGGCCCCGCCGGGCAGCCGGCCTCGGCCCTATATCAACAATGGCCCCTTCGGGCGGCCGCTTCCGGCGTAGGAATGATGGCCCGCGGGCATGCCGCTTCCGGCATAATAATGATAGCCCCTTCAGGCGAGCCGCTCTCTCTCTCGATATCAATAATGGCCCCTTCGGCGACGCTCGCCCTATATCAACAATGGCCCCGCGGCGGCCGCCCCGCGTAGGGAATGATGGCCCCTTCGGCATGCCGCTTCCGGCATAATAATAATAATAATGGCCCTTCGGGCATTACGCTTCGGCATAATAATAATCACGGCCCCGCCGGGCATTGCCGCTCCGCACAATAATAATCACGGCCCCTTCGGACATATTAGTAATGATAACGTAAACATAAGTAGTAAATGAAATAAAATAGTAAAGCCTCGCACCCCTTTCGGAGTGGTTTTAGAAAGTTTAAAAAAAAGATCAATTTTATGTTTCTTTGTACAAAGCTAGTTCTTTTTAAAAATCATTAGTGAACCACAAACGCGTTTCCGAAGCCATTTTCGGAAAATCGAAGCAATAATTATATTAGTAACGTTGTTACACAGCAAAGTATACTATAGAACATAATAAAGTAGTTCAACAATGTCCTTTGGTAGTCGGGACAACGACCCAAAAGTTTCCTTTAATTATTGTACCAAAATAAGTCAAATGGAGCAATACAAAAATTCTCGGGACTGTGGGCCCACCCCGGATCAGGTCGGGGTGGCGGACGTGAACGACGAACATTAGCCTTTATGAAGTCACTTACGAGAGTTTTAGGACAATTCGGTTCCATTTGTGAAAATTATCGATGCTTAGGCTATTTTTTCAACAAAACCAAAAAAACATAATTCAATTCTATTGAATGGAAATGGGCCAAAATAAAGCTCGGATTCCGAGGTAGAGTCGTCCCCAAAGCGCGTGTCTTAGCCTAACATACCCGGGACATGCCAAGAGAGGGAAAGAGCAAGCTTTACATACCTTATTCGCTTTTTACGCTTGTCCAAACTCAAATCCCGTTTTCTCCAAAATCTACAATTGGTCATAAGTACCAAATGTCATTTATAAGCCTTAAGAATGCAAAGTTGGAAGTAATGCTTGCCTATAGAAATTTCGACAGCATCTCCCCTGTAAGTATACCATCCCCGAGAATCTAACTCGGCCAATTTAACCACAATAAACCCGAGAATGAAACTCGGCCACATTATCAACAACAATACCAACAATTGTGCCAACAACATCAACAATCAATTCAAAATGCATTTCTAACATTAGTAGCTCTTTTTACATAACTTCACAACATTCATAATATTCCGACATACTTACTTCCATCACTTACATTCAAACCAATATCAACGTTTATACGTTCGATTACTAATCCAAAACCATACGGACAATATTCAAGAACGCTTTACACAATTCACACAATTTTTCAAACAACCAAAAACATATCCCAACTCACCCGAAATTGTCTCCAAACCCGAGAACAACACCAAACACATTCTTCTCTTCCAAATTCATAATTTACACCATTAATCCGCACATTAACAAGGCAATTCTCATAAGTATAAAAATTACATAAAATTCGCATAAACTACCAAATCATCCCATAACCAACATAACATTATTTTGAGTCATTAAACTTGCATTCCTTCTTCATAAAATCCATGACGACGACAACAAAAATACTAGCGACAATTCGTTCATTCTCAATCCACACAAAGGGGGCCATATTCGGCCAACACACCAACATACACACTTCATGATTTTCATTCATTCCAACCCACTATAATAACCAAACATGCTACATAGAATTTAATCCATCACTTGGACACACAACACACATACACACGGCCAACACACCATGCACACGACTCACCTCAACATGCCATATCTCATGAATTCCATCCATATTAACATACTACAATACACATAAACCTTCCATAACTCATAAAACAAGATTAGAACTTACCTTTCTTCACAACTTCACAACTTGGCTAAGGTTCGCGATTAACGAAACGGATGGTTTATTCGCTCCAACAACACTCTCACATTACTTAGGGGCTTCCAATTAGGGGATTTGCATCAAAGAAATATTTTTGGGATGAAGATTTTTGGTCTTCCATTTCTTGTCTCCTTGGCCGTATGCCTTCAACTCTTTTTTTCTCCATGTTTCTTGATTTTTCTAGGAGATGAAGAATGATGAAAATGATCCCTTGTCATCCTTTAATAACATGTAATGAGCTCCCATGTGGCCATGGCCCACATCACATGTGGCCGGCCATTTATGGAGATTTTCATATAATGGCCAACTTTCCATATTTCATTTTTGGTCCCAAATTTTCCTTAATAATTCTATCCAACAAACTCATGAACACTTATGTATTTAAACAGGTCGGAAAAAAAATTAGCCTTGTCCATAACTTGTCGCGACCAACTTAAAATATTCCAACGTACAAAATACGGGGTATAACATATAACCTATAAAAAGGGATTGAATCATACCTTTTTCTCTCAACTTCTCCTCTTGGCTCAAGTGTGGAAACGACGAAACGAACGACTTATCTTCCGAAACAATTATACCACGTTGGAGAGGACCCTTGAATTAGTAGGAATACAACAAGAAAATAATTTTTGGGGACAAAATTTGAAGAGGCAAAAATTGGAGACCATGGCCGAATGGTCATGGTTGTTGTTCTCCTTCTTTCCTTCTTTCTTCTTTCTCAATTTTTCTTGAATCATCTGAAGGAAAAAATAAAGCATGTGATGTATTTGTAACTCTCCCATGTGGGGCCCACCTTGGCCGGCCACCTCCTTAATTTTCTAATTCCTTTTTCCTTTTTTTTTTTTTGGTGTTCAAAGACACAAAATTTTCAAGAACTAATAATTTGGAAAATTCCAATTTTACCCTTAGCCTTTTCCAATATTTCCACATCTAAATTTTTCATAACCAACTTATGAACCAAACAATATCAATACATTACATTGTCCTTAACTTGTCTCAATTATCCCAAGGTATCCAAAGGTGTAAGATACGGGTTATAACATCCTCCCCCCCTTTAGAACATTCGTCCTCGAATGTTAAATTAGCGTTATAGGGGCTTACAAGTATTTACGGGGAGTTCCCTTCGTACGGTTATCGCACACAACTCGTGCATTAATCAACACAATCAAATAAGAAATTCTGATTATCTGTAGGTATAGGAACCAAGTGGGGTACTTCTTTTTCTTCTCGCCTGGAGTTTCTTAAGTCACCTTTTCCTTATTACTATTCCGCCAACCAGCACCTTAATGGGAGCCACATCTTGTCACGCAGTTTTTCCTTTTCTGCCAAGTTAGGACCATTATTGGCCGTTTTTCGTAGGACAGCTCTTCTATGTTTTTCTCATAACACCCCTCATGGGTGATATTTTTTTCGAAAATGTCCAGTTACCAACTCGGAGTCCTAAGCGTCGACAACGATCACCTGTATATGATTTACATTCGGCTCTAAGTCGCTAATGACTTGTTCTCAAGTGAGTTTCACTTTAGCAACTATCCGTTGAATTATATTTGTACCAAGTAACTTAACCCCCGTCACTATTAAATTGGCTAGCTATTTGACGCACATTTCTTACCATACCGAGCCTTAAGCGGTGTGTTCTGATTGCTATTATTATCAATAGTTCGACAAGTGGCAAGTGTTCATTTCCATTGCCTCTGAATTCTATGGTACGGGCTCATAACTTATTTTCTAGCGTCTGGATACCACGCTTAGCTTGTCTGCCAGTTTAAGAGCAGATGCGGGTTTATGACTTACTTGTATTCTTAATTCCTTCCAGACAGATCTCCAGAGGTTAACCATATGCTGGGTATTTTGTTCGACATAATAGGCGTGGACCCTTACGAAATTTCACTACCTCCTTGAGGTATAATTCTACATAGTTCTGGTAATCTTGTTTAACCATTCTATGATTTCCTTAATTTCATCTGTCATATTTTTGGCATTTATTTCATATCACTCCGTTGTCTTTGATTCAAACTCTTTCATTTCCCTTTTTCTGCGATTTTGCTCTTAATCTTCACTGCCGCTGATTATATTGCAATCTCTGCGAGAGTATGCAAACATACGCAAGCCAATCCAAGAAATGCCTCAGCATCGCCTTACTAACCTTTAGGTTGTTCCTTGTCTTCCCCCTTTGTCTCACAATCAGTATCGGGAGGAATCTTTAATTGATCCTGGTCAAGTTCTGGTTACTTTTAGTACCACTTCCACCTTGGTAATTTGGTCTAGACCACCCTTGCATTTTTCTGTATCATATTCAAAATATCATAACTATATTGTCATTGTTGGATCCTTACATTTCTTATCAATCATGTACTCACTTGGTTTGCTTATTGTGCAAATATTCGTGAGTTACATGACCATTCTTGCATAATTTGCAGAAAGTATGTTCAATCTCAAACATAGTCTCTCCCTTTTTTTTGACTCATTCTATCTTACATATCCCATTCGTACCCAAAATGCGCTAATTCTATTTGTCGTATTCTTTTCTCTTTTTACAAGCATCCACTACCTGGAATCATACTACTCACAACCTTCCCGACAACCCCTAGTACCACTTTAGTTATCGTCTTGGCTCCCATTCGCTTGTGGTCGGTTTCGATTGTACCAAGCTGGTTTCGGTATAGGATCTCACGAAAAAATTCAAGCGTTCACATTAAACGCGCCATAATATCAGTTGATTTCCATCTTACCCTTGCGTTTGTCTTATTCGCTTCCCCCCTTTTGGGTGTTCCCTTATCATTGTCTAATTACCTTCCATCTTATGTCTCCATTTAAAATTTCCAAACTCACATGTTTCTTCCCGAATACATTTAACATACCATACCGTATCCACTCTTTTTTTTCCTTCTATAACTTAGATTACCCCCGTATGAAATTCTAATACATTCGCGAAACGGTAAAGTTCCCCCAATATCTTGTACAAGATCTAGTCTGATGGTTAGGACTCAGGCAATATCACTATTGTAACAATTGATACGAGCCGCACTTTAATAATTCCCATTAGTGATTAGTGCTCGGATAACGTCACTGTGGCCACAACATATCCAAATCGTATTGCGTTTATTCCCGTCAAAAGTTAGTTAGTGCGCCTATTCGTTTCAAATTCTCCATTTCGTAACATTTATATTTTGACGATAAATATTCCAAGCTTTCTGACAATACCATCTTCCTCCCCATAAGATAGGTACCATCTATTTTTCCCAATGAACTTACAACATATCAGTCGTTTCACAAATTCTCAATTCTTGCTTCTTATGGTTTTCGCTGCTTCCACGATAAGGTCATATATACGTAATATGTTGTATTTCCTTATGCTTCATGTTCTCTCACTCCTTCCATATACTCATTGTTAACTTAAAATCTTACCCGAAGTCATACTAATTTCATCTTAGTAGTGGTCTCGTTTGATGACCTTTTGTCGCACTACCTCTTCTGTCCATACTATGTATTTTCCATTTATCCCAGACTCATGGTCAATTAATTGCGCCCATCCTGAGTGCTCCCTTGGGTACTTTTCTCATTTCTTCATCTATATCCATTTTTCTTTCCACGAATTCCATTTCCAATTCGTTAATCATAATTTGATAAACTGTTGTCCAAGGACATTCTTCAATCCCCATCATAGGGAACTAGAGACTGACAGGAACTGCAGGGCATCCTAGTACTGGATCCGCGTAAGTTACCTTCAGATTTATTCTTGAGCTCCGAACGAACTATTTAAGTTACAATTACTTACTCGTATGCTTTGCACCCTTTCATCATGATCGCACTCGGTTATCGAGCATTATCGCCCGTCAACGTGGGCCTCCTTCTAAGACACAATATGGTTGGAACATATTTTAGCTCATTTATACGACTTGCGAATTTGTCGCTCATATATGATTTTTTTTTTTCGAAGCAAGATTCTTCCCAAATAAAAATACTACCTCTTACGGATGGCGTAGAAAGTATCTCTCAAAACTTTGGTCCAACATAATATACTACTCTTTCTTTACCTGTTCTCATCATTATTTCCGTTAACATATAATCTCTATCCCACACTTTCCTACAGAACATGGTAAGTCTCTTTCGTACCTTCAATAGCTCACTTTTCTGTTCACACTTTACCCGTGTATTCCAGTCACATAATTTGTGTCCTGTATTCGACCACTTCGCCATTAAGCTTTACTTATCTTCGTGGCCATCCTTATTAAGCTTTCTAACTATTCCACATATTCTAATTTCCTTTGGGTTATCCTGATTTCCCATTCATCTTATACATCTACATTTATGGAACCCTTAATGCACTTCCCAGGGGGTCACCCATCCCAGAATTGCTCTGGTCCTAGCACGCTTAACCTTGAAACTTGGATGAAATACGATGCTCTAATACCAGTATAATCGTGTCCGCTTCGTCGCATGACCTTTATTACATAATCTGAAGCAAATCCAAGTCTTACAGATTTTGAGACTTTTCGTAACACGTCCTTCTTTCCATCATTACTGTTTTACCCTTTGTTATTCCGCAATGTTCACCTTTCATCCTAGCCCCCCAGATTTTCCCAAGTCATAACAAGTATACCTTCGTCGTCATTACTTATAATTATTTCGGGTATTGCCCTGTTTAGATCTCCACTCACTATCCCTACATAATAATTTTCCGCCAAATCGATTGTCAACTACTTTTTTTTTTTTATCCTCCGATAGACCTTATTTCTACTGGGCATCGAATGCCATTCGTCTCGATCTTTCAGACTGTTGACTGTCTTTCCTTTAATCATTTTTCACGCCATACCCCAATCCATAACTCTTCTGAACCTCGCATCTCATTTATTATCTATTTACAATATTTTCCTTCCCCTGTTTGGCGTATCTAACTAAATATTCCAATTAACAATTTCAGCAGAATCTCTTTTTCCATTTTTTTTTCCAATTCGAACTCTGTACATAGCAAATACCGACGATACCTCACAGAACGTACGGTTATATAACGCATTCCCGCCATTCAAAGCTTCCAATTTCCGGTAGCGGAACAAATATATCAAAATTCATTTCTGTAACTTTCATGTCATCCCTTACTTTCTTCCATCGTATGTAAAGCCCACATATAGGAATTTCATCCTCCTATGGCTTGGCTCTATCGCACGATCTAAGACAGAAAGAAGGTCAACAATCCCTAGATGCCCCGTAGCCTCCTGTTTATAAGTGTGGCGCGCTTCACACCATAAACGGACTCTCTTTGGACACGACTTTGCTGACAACCCCTAGGACAGACAGCTCTGATACCACTTTGTCACACCCTGATTCTTACTAGGGTGTGATGGGCACCCGACCCCACATTCGGAGCCGAGCGAACCCACCGACTCTTATTACATACATAAACTTTCGGACTCTTAATCAGACAAAAATGACAAGTACAACAAATATTTTTGGAAATATCTCTGTAATGTACAAATTGACAGAACTTGTAATCACATGGAATTTATGGCATAACACAGAATGACATGGCGGCCGGTGGAGCCGCCTACAAAGCTGACATCCAGAACCCACGACTCTGTCTGCAAAGTCTCTAACAGATAACCAGAACATATAGCATACACACTAATCGACTCGGCGGCACTCCGGGAGCAAAAGGGAGCTTGCCAATGCCGCTGGAACATCTTCTATACTTGTCTTCTAGTCATCTGGGTGTACAACGCGGCATGAAACGCAGCCCCCGAAGAACGGGGGGGTCGATGCGAATATGTACTGAGTATGTAAAGCATAAATTGCGATAAACATAATCATAACTGAACAGAGAATACAGAACATAAATGCAATGGCCGGAGTATCAGAAATGCTTACTCGTAAAACAAAGGCAAATGCATAACAGAAAATATGCCATAGCCGGCCCCATTATGGGACTCGGTAACAGAAAGTGGTCGCCCCCGACACTGGCGCCACAACATATCGGAACATATCAGAATGTGCACATATCATAGCATATCAGATGGCCATATCATATCAAATCATATCAAAATGTACATGGCACAACATACTCCACAACCCATGTACATGTATACCGCCCCCACACCGAGGCACGGCGAACAATGCGGTGGAAGACGCTTGATAACATATCCTGGCCGGGCTCGGTGAAGGAAGCATTGAGGCATCCACGAGTGGAGTAGTGAGAAACTAAATGCAACATAAAATTGTACAACATATATAGAGAGATCGGACGGAATAATCAAACGACATACCATGAAAAAGGGTCCGGACAGGGCATAGCACATACCTTTTGAAGGCCGCGGAGGGTTCTTATCAAAATAGGACTTTAGGGGTCATCTGTGTATATCAGAAGATAAAACATATACAGAAACTCGATAGCATAACTCAAACGGTAGACCTTATAGCGAACATTTGACAATGATCAAAATATAAGTCTTTCGGATATCAGAAAGGTTCGTGTCAGAATAGTCCTTCCGAAGCAGTTTCAAATTCCAAAATAGCTCATAAGACTCAATACAATAATTATGGCAGTTATTCTTTAGAAATTAGAAAGGTAGTTAAAAGTTTTCCTTAGTTCCATACAAAGGTAGTTTAAATAGGATATTAGGAAAAATTCGGACAAAGTGAGCCCACCTCGACCAATTGAGGTGGCGTATGCAAATTACGTATGTTAGACTTCATAACGTCATCTAGGGGGATTTTAAGGTAATCGGATTTCATTTGCACAAGTTCTGAGGGGTTAGACAACTTTTATAACTATTCACACAATATTCAATTCAATTCTACTGAATGAAAAAGGGGCATTTTTGGACGTGGATTCCGAGGAGTAGAGTTGTCCCCGAGGTCCAAATTCAAACCTAGTACATCTAAGACATGCCAAGAGAAGGAATGGGAGAGCTTTACATACCTTGTTTGCCTTTTACGCTTGCCGAACTTCAAATCCCGTTTCGTCCAAAACCTACAAATGGTCACATTTACCAATTTGCTATTCATAAGGCTTAAAGTTTCAATCTTAATCAATACTTGTCTATAAAAATTTGGGCAGCATCTCCCCTATATATACAACATCCCCGAGATTCAAACTCGGCAAAAACAATAACAACCATACCAACAACAATATAAACAACATCAATAATCGACTAGAACGCATTCTAGCGCAAATAGTACTATTTTCCAAATAATGCAGCAACTCCAAACCCAACTTTACACTTACAAACCAATATCAATATGTTCATATTCACATGCTAATTTAAGATCATTCAACATAAACCAAGAGCATTCCAAGCTATATATCCAATATTCAACAATTCCATCAATTTCCATATTCAACCCAACATTCTCATATATGTAACGAAACCATTCCAACGCATTTTCTACTTACTAATTCATCTCCAACAACAATAATCTACACTTTATCAACTTCATTATCTTAATATCATAGAATCGCATTAATATGACATAATTCTCTACGTTTTCATTTTCATGCCAACTTACCCCATATATGCTTCATTTACATTGTAATGATCACAACAACACAACTAACATGTTACACAAAATGAATCCATCACCATTCCATCCACATATAGGCCACGGCCAACATGCAAATTTTTAACTTCACCCCATTTTCATTCAACTTTCATTTCCAATACAATTTCCATAATAGCCACAACTAGAATACAACATAAAATCCAATCCACTTCATCTATGCATTGGCACATACAAACGGCCACATGTACACACACACAAATACCATGCAAACTTCCATAATTCCATGAATTCTATTCATTTCTACGTACTACAACCTCAACAAAGCCTTTATAACCTATAAAAAGGGATTGAATCATACCTTTTTCTCTCAACTTCTCCACTTGGCTTAAGTGTGGAAACGACGAAACGAACGACTTATCTTTCGAAACAATTATACCACGTTGGAGAGGACCCTTGAATTAGTAGGAATACAACAAGAAAATAATTTTTGGGGACAAAATTTGAAGAGGCAAAAATTGGAGACCATGGCCGAATGGCCATGGTTGTTGTTCTCCTTCTTTCCTTCTTTCTTCTTTCTCAATTTTTCTTGAATCATCTTAAGGCAAAAATAAAGCATGTGATGTATTTGTAACTCTCCCATGTGGGGCCCACCTTGGCCGGCCACCTCCTTAATTTTCTAATTCCTTTTTCCTTTTTTTTTTTGGCGTTCAAAGACACAAAATTTTCAAGAACTAATAATTTGGAAAATTCCAATTTTACCCTTAGCCTTTTCCAATATTTCCACATCTAAATTTTTCATAACCAACTTTTGAACCAAACAATATCAATACATTACATTGTCCTTAACTTGTCTCAATTATCCCAAGGTATCCAAAGGTGTAAGATACGGGTTATAACAGTTTCCCTACAAAAAGGTAAAATTCTGTTTTCAGTTCACTTCATACTTATTTTAGTTTTCTTTTATGCATTTAACTTGGTTATAGTTCCTTGATTGATGTTCCAAGGTTGTTTTTGTTATAACTTAGTATGAATGTTGGCTTAAGTGTGTTTGTGTGGATATAAAGGTTTTCTTTTTCTTGTTTACTGTTTCATTGATGCTTATCATGTTATTGGTTCTATAATACTAGCAATATAAGGTTCAAATAGGTTTAAATGAGGAAGAAAGGCTAGTTTTAAACCATAGTTTGTTTCCTTCAACATTTCATAGTTTTATGAAGCTTTATTTTCTACCCTTTTTATGTGTTTTGTTGAATCCTTGAGGATTCTGTGACCATTTTAGCCTCATACTAATTGTGTTAGGATCATTTGAAGTCTTTAATCTCATGAATGCATTGGTTTTTTGAACAAAAATGAATATGTGATTGCTTGTGGTTTAGGCTTCTTTTTTGCTAAAAATGTTCCAAAGGGCATAAATAGACCTTTTCTCTTTGACTAATTATCAGGAAACCACCTAGCCTTTAAAATGGCTTTAAAATGATCACATGATAAAATAGGTCCTAAAATGAATCTGAATCTTGATTTTTATTCTTAAGAGAGTCTATTGATACATATCTCTCTAAACTGCTTGTCTGATTTAGTTTTAAGTGACTTCTAGAGGTTGTTTAATTTTGGAAAAAACTAATTTGAAGTTGTTAAAATAGGCTCTAGACATTGTGAATTTGTTATATTGAAGCCTAGATGGATACTTGACTCATGATGATGTTGCTTGATTCTAACATTAGATGGAAAGGGGTTTGATGCTCATTTTAGTATGTAGAATACTGTTGCATTAGTAGTATTTTCAGATCTTGTATATCATATTGATGGTGTTTAAACTTGTTGTTGTTTTATGGAGGTTTGGCAATTTTTGGTCTTACTTGAGTTATTTAAGGATCATTAGGCAGTTTAGAATCTTGTTATGAGGTTTAAATTTGAAATATAGTTGTTTGGTGAGTTGTATAATTCAGAATCCAACATGTGCTTTAGAACTAGTAACAATGCTCTTTTGTGGCTTTACTGTGATGAAATTGGTTTTCCTTGTGTGATTTCTGTTGGTTTCAAAACTGTCTGAATCTAAAACTTGAAGGAAGAATAAACCTTGTTGTGTTGTGTGTCCAATTTGGATTATTAGGTTCAGAAACTTGAAATTGTTGGCTGTTATTGGTGTTACTTGGACTTTAATCCTTTAAAGCGCCTTGATTAAAGCTAGTTTTGGTCTAGTTTTGGTGAATAATCTTCCTTAAGATGACTTGTAAGGTGTGTCTGTGGGGTCTTAAAAGTGAGTTTAAATGAAATCTAGTTTCTTGTTTGGTGTTTTATGAGCCTCAGCCTGTGCTTCTGGTCTCTTTTTAAAGCCATGTGGTTGTAAAAGGTAAAGACTGGTGACTTATGAGATTGTCTCCCCTTTGTGAATGCTGTTCTGTCTTCCCTGGGTCCTTTAGAGTGTCTCTTTAAAAGGTTGAGTTTTTTTTTTTAATTTTTTTAATTTTTAGATTTGACTTGTGAATTTTGGAATTTGTTTGAGATTATGGTGACTGCTGATTGAATATATGGTCTTTAGAAATGATAACTTGAGTGTAAAAGATGGTTTTGAAGGTTTATGTCACTTGTTGTCTAACTTGTTGACTTCTATGAAGTTTGAGTATCATGTTAGACCTTGTATGTGTTGTCAATGCCTCTTCTGTCAAGCTGATTAAAAGAGTTAGAAGTATAAGGAGTTTTGGAAACTTAATCTCTTGTTTTAAAACTAAGTATGATGGTCTGAATTATTATTTTTGGAATTGTTGAGTGTTATTTGTGGAACTGGCTTTTCTTTTCATTTGTCCATGTCAAAAGGCTTTATAATCAGTTGTTTTGAGACTTGTGTCCTCTGAATTTGAGTTTTGGGGATTATAGTTTTGAGAACTTCCATCACCTAGAGTTTAAGTGTATATGAGAGTCTAAAGCTAAAACAAAAGTGTTCAAAAGAGACCAAGTGTAGAGTCTGTAGTTGTGTGAATTATTCTCTTGGCCAATTGGTTTGATTAATCCTGTGACCTATGCACTGTGTTCCCCTTCCCTGCCTATTTGAATTATATCATATCATGTATCATTTGCATCCTTTTGGACTGTTAGGATTTGCCTAGATTGACTTTAACTCGAACTTTCTGTGTTTGAAACCTGCATTGGTCATTCTTGACCTCTACTTATGCCCTTAATTCCTCTGTGCCACCTTGAAAGTAAAAACTGAGAATTGTATTACATCTGAGGCCTTTTGCTCGTACCCTGATAAGTCCTACTACTGCTAAAACATTTGTATGACTAGTATTGGACCTTGGCTAGTAAAACTGAGGATCTGGGACTATTTTGAACCGGTAACTTGCATCATTTGATAGTTTGGTCATGTTTTGAGTTGAACTGGTCACCTGTACACATAATCTTATTTGTATGACCTTTTTATTTGGGCATTTGAAACTAAAATGAACTAAAACTAGACTAACTTGTTGATCACTTTAAGAACACACTTTTGGACTAGTCTAATTCAGCCTCTTGACTCATTGGATCCTGATTTTTGAAACTGGGAGACCCGTACATGGCCTATGCCTTGTCTTAATTATGCATTTGGTTTAATTGGGAACTTTCCTCATCTTTTGTTGTCTATATAAGAAATTTGAAGGTTGTCCCTTATGTATGTTGCCCCTGTCTGCTTAATTCAGAATGAAGTATGCATATTGTATTGCACCTAGGAATAATATCATGCTCCTTTTAGTTACATTTTGGATTTACCTGAACTGTTAGTGCTTCTTTCCAAAACCTCTTTTTGGCTGCAACTGATTCTGATCATCACATATACCTATTTGATATTTTGCACCTTGGCCCATTTGTGTGAGTATGAGAATAGAATGAGTTGGATTACCATTTGAGGATTTTCTAATGTCTCTATAAGACCTGATGTTGTTAGATAGGAATTGCAACTTATAGTCTGAGCCTTTGTCTGAGAATTTCTGAACCTAAACTTGTTTTGACCTTAACTAGTAAAACTGGAAAATAGTTTATACACTTTCCTTGCTTGTTTCATTGGCTTAATTGACACTCCCTTGTCTCATCTCTTCTCAATGCTATTGTTTTCCCCCCTTTATCACTTAGACTCTTGTTTTGTTCTTGTGAAACTGCTGTTTGTGGGATTTATTGATAGTAGCCTTGCCTGGTTTGTTTATAGATTTGATACCTTGACTAGATTCATTGCCTATCCTAGCATAGTTGAACTCATCTGCCAGTTGTTTATACTGTGGACAAAACGCTTGACTTAGGATAAGAATTTATGAGATATTTTGATCCTAGTTAGACTTAAATTGAATTTGCCATACGACTGTGTGATGTCCTCCAGTTGGTAAGGTTTGAATACCTAGTGTATATTAGTGTGTATGGAGGGTATGCTCTTTAAAGGGTTTTGCTCTCCATATGAGGTATATTGGGGGTATATCATGTATCTCACAGCCCTAACACTTAGTGTCACGACCCAACCCCGTAGGCCGTGACTAGTGCCCGAGTTGGGCACTCAGACACGCTCACCGAACCCGAGTCACACACAGCTGGCTTATGCCGATACAAATATCAAACGCTACTTCAAACACATCTCAAACTCAAACGCATATATATATACATATATCGAAAGCCGATAAGGCTATCCGATGGCGCACTGGCCCAAAACATGTAATATACAAACACACACACACACGGGGTAGGCACACAACCCACATATACATCTACGGGCCTCTAAACAAACCAACAATCATATGACGGGACGGGGCCCCGCCGTACCCCCGAACACACACACATATATGCAACGAACGAGTATATACCAAGATGTAGGCTCGGGATAAAAGGAGCACTCCAACACGACGGATAGGTCTCCTAAACGGCGGGTCGCCAAACTGGTCGTACGTACTGCGGGCATGAAACGCGGCCCCGAAGAAAAGGGGGGGATGCGAAATATGTACCGAGTATGCAAAGCGAAAAATACGATAAATAACCGAGTCACACTCGAAACGCAGTACCGAAAGTAAGTACATTTCCAAAATGCCAAATGTTTATTTTTAAGATAGAAAGCATGCAAAAGGGCACGAAAAAATATGGTCGCCCGCTGTCGATGGCGCCATAACACGGATAACACCGAAGGTTTCAAATCTCCGTACAACCCCGAACACAACACATCATCACAACACATCATAAGCCATATCACGAAGATAACTCCATAAACGGAACCCGGCCACATGGCGAGGTCTCGGGAACCGTAACACGAGATAACTCCGGAATATATATATCATAATGCGCACGACAACAAACCGGCCCGGGAACCGGTGAAAGATGTACCAACAAACCGCACGAGCAGAGTCGTGAGTAGCTATATGCACAAAATCATTATCATAAGTTCAAAAAGTAAGTAAAACGACCATACTTGGGAGTCGGGAAAAATCGTCATACCAAACTCTTCCAAACGTCTTCAGAAATGCACAAAAGAAGGTCGCGGGACCCACGGACGAGTGTCGACCCGAGCCGGGCCCGCCTATGAAAAACATACTCATCACACGTCATACAACCTCCCACGACGATATCGAGGCAATCCGAGCCCTTAGTCGAAAGTTATGAGCGTTCGTAGTTTCAACATCGTTAAAATGAAACTCTTTTGAAAACCAAGTTTTTATGCAAGTTTAAAATCAATTTTTTTCCCACAACATCAAAACCAATATTTTCTCACATCAACATACGAGTGCCAAAAGACAAACGCGAATCATAGACATGCTCGGATTATACGAATGGAATTTCCTCGAGGCTAGTATCATAGCCTATATTGAACTAAGACATGCCAAAAGAAAAAAGGGTTAAGCTTTACATACCTCGCTCGCACACAACGCTAATCCAACTCAAACTTATATCTCGAACTCCCCAAGATCTACATGACATTAACAAATACCAACGTCAACCATAAGCACTTAAGAGCTCATTTCCAAACTAACACATAATCCTACGGAAATTTGGGCAGCACTTCCTTTATAAATGGACCAACCCCGAGAATTCAACTCGGCCAAACTCAACAACACAACAAACCAACAATCATTCCAACAATATCCGCAATCAATTCGAAACGCATTCGAACATTAAAAATCCTTCTCCACACATTCCAACAATATTCCAATTAAGCTTACTACAACTACATACTTACAAACCAACATGTAATCAAACCAACGCACATTCAATTATCAATCCAAAACCATTCAAACAACATTCAAGAACTCTTTAAACAATACACACAATATTTCCAACAATCCAACAAACTCTCCATTCCACCCGAAATGATCCCCAAACCCGAGAACTTCAACTCTAACACATTCCTCGATTTCAAATCATGATTTACTCCAACAATCTATACTCTAACCATGCCATTTCCATAAACATAAGAATCACACTAAATACACAAAATCCTCCAAAACAGCCCATACACTTACAATACCGATTTGAATCATTAAACTCTTATTTCCAACATAGAATCTACATAACAACAACTACCAAAATTCCAAGAAAACTAATTCATTTCTTGACTCATACAAAAGGCCATATTCGGCCAACACACCATACATATATACTTTATGATTTTCATTCATTTCAACACTCTACAACAACCAAACATACTACATAGAATAAGTTCATCCTTTAGCATACAAAATTGTCCATTTTCGGCCACAACAACATCACACAACTTCCATGACTTCCATCCATTTCTACACTTCATAACAACACACAAACACACTAAATACAATTAATCCATTACTACTACTACACAACACACCACACGGCTACAACTTCATAATGCCATATCTCATGAATTTCATCCATAACAACATACAACAACACACATAAACCCTTCATAACTCATAAAACAAGATTAGAATTTACCTTTCTTCACAACTCCTTCACTTGTCCAAAGTTGGTCAAAGACGAAAACGAACAATCCAACGCTTGAAACAACAACTCCACGTTACTAAGCACCCTCAAATTAGTAGGTTTGCTTAGAAGAAATAATTTTTAGAAGGCTAGTTTTTGGTCTTGTTTTTGGAAATTCTTGGCGAATGGGAGCTTGTTCTTGCTCTTCAATTTTCTTGATCTTTCTAGCTAATGAAGATGATGATATAATGGTCCTTAAGTCATTCCTTATTACAACTAATAGCCAACCATGTGGCCATGGCCCACTCCTAAGGTGGCCGGCCACATGGCTTCTTTTCTTTCCTCAATTTCTTTCAATTATTGGCCAACTTCCCTTAATTCCACTTTTGGTCCCGAAGTTTCTTTGATGATTCCATTCCAATAACGTCATACACACTTAGGTCTTACGACAAAATCGAAGGTCACACGTCCCGACTTCGTACCCCGGAATGGTCTTAATCCTAACTTATCATAGTTAACCCGAATCGTCCCGTCGTTCAAAATACGGGATGTAACACTTAGAAATTTGTTAGAATTTTTTTGAAAATGAAATAGTATATCTAGTGGTATACCATGTATACTACTCTTTGACACTTAGAAATTTTTCAAGAAGATAAGGACTTGTGTTTGTTATTTGGGCCTGTCACTTGTGTTACTATACTCGGTCTTTGTTACTATTGCTTTGGGCTTATTTCCCATTTGTCACGACCAAACCCGCCATGAATGGAACCCATCTAAATCCTAGTGGGCGAACCAACATACAAGACACCTATCTATTCAATCCGATTTTATATTAACCAAGCTAAACAATATTACTCATTCAAACATCAAAGAACAAAATAAGTCATGCCATAAATACTAAAATAAGTGCGGAAGTTCTAACTATTACAATCCCCAAAATCCGAAAGTCATCGTACATGACTCTAAGCTAAAACATGTCTAAGAATCTGAAGTCTAACAATTTAGTAATCCATAATGTCCAGAGTATGAAAAGACATCATAGCAAGAAGATCTTCGAGCGGCCTGGCATGGGAAGAAGCTCACCTTAAAATCTGTCAGCAATTATCCTCCACGCTAAATGTGAGGACGAGTAACAGTCTCTGTATCAAAATCTGCACTCAAAGAATGCAACAAGGTAGTATCAGTACAAACACTATGTACCGATAGATATCATAGGCCTACTAAGATTAGTATCATGCATATTTCGTAAAATCGATAGAATAAAACAAGCAGTCAACAGTCATGAATATCAATAAATCACAGCAAGTCAACTAAGAACAATCATAATCAAATCACCAAGATGTCAAGCATCACAATCATGTAAGTCACAACGGAAATAAATTTACCAGAGTAACCTCAATCGTTGTACATACATGCTAGCTGATGTCTTAACACAGTAGCCATGACCTGTAGGGGACCCATGGTGTCAATGTAACACCCGTTTCGGATCCACTCTTCAAACCCGAGCACAAACATCCGCCTCGGAACGAACCTCGGTTGCGGGACATATCAAAGTACCTTTTGTTTCCGGAACCATCCTCGGACCACGAGCCCATAATCTAGGTCACATGAGTGCCTTTCTATACCTCTTACAGAACAGTGTTTCTTACCTTTCCAATAGCAAAAATCAACTCATCGTTTCATGTCACAATACCCTTGAGAAGATTATATTAGCTTCTCATCACAACACATCCACTGTAGATTTAATCACACAGTAATAATGGCACGGAGCCTACACAATCAATCAATCACATTCACATAGGAATTAATTACACAATACCATGCATGAAAACTGGACATGCTTTCTCCTAAGGAGATCACCAAACATACAATCAACTAACCAAGTCTAACTTAAGTAAATCGTAACCTACCTCAAAGTAGAGCTGGAACACGCAGGTTACTTACGCTACAACCTTTCCTTACCTCAAAGCCTCAATACGTTCACGGTCTAAAAATAGAAGGCTCAATGAGTCACATTGCTCTATTTACAAACACCAAAGCAAGAATACCCTTCCCTTTCCCCATTTTAAGGGTGGATGATTTTCTCGGTGATAAACGATCTATAAAGGCCCCTAGTATTCATTTACCTTCAATTTATACAACATTCTATCAAACATTCCCATTACAAACAATTTTCTATGGCAAAGACACAATTTTTATAGAACCTTAGGTCTCAAATCACTTAGTTTACTATTTTAAATGTTCAATTTATGACAAATAGACACTAATAAATCCATTTACATGTTAAATAAATCAATCCATTTACATGTTAAATAAGCAATAATAACCCAACCCATCAAGTTTAGAAGGTTTATTGACATTCTAGGGTTTCTACTTCACTTCCACCATTTAAGACCCATGAAGATGATTACAATAATGAAAGGGAAGGGAATGATAGAATGAAAAGCAATGGAACTTACCTCTCAAGGTTATCTTGTCCTAGCTTGAAAATTCTCTCTAGGTGCTTGTTGGAAAGTGTGTTGGTGTTTGTGAGAAGAGAAAATAAAACTGAGTATATAAAATTCGGGCCACTATTTTACGTCGACCGCTACTGCAGTCGTCACGCCACTACAGCGGTACCGCTATAGCGGTCAAGTGACCGCTATAGCGGCCCATCACGAAACCTCAGTAACTGCTATGGCAGTCCATCAACCGCTATAGCTGTGCCGCCATGGCGGTACATTGCTCGCTACAGCGGCCACCAAGGAAATGGATGGCTGCTGGCAGCGGTCCACGCACCGCCATAGCGGTACCGTCGCAGTGATACTTCCACCAACACAGCGGTTCATTTAGGACAGTGAGCTCGATTTTGTCCAGTTTTTCCCCTATCACCCAATATTTCATCCAAGGCCTCATAAACACAACACAAAACCTGGACACATACAAAGAGACACCCTACGAATCCACCCGCGGCCTTGGAATTCCTAACGGAGTCCTACTTACCCATAATGACCGAAAAGGTCGTTACACCATTTGGACCATTTTTGATCATTTACTGTCATTTTGAATTGTTAAGATGGCCAGTCCAAATAAATTGTAATTTTTTTTGCTTGTGTAATAATTATTGTAATTTCCATTTTTATACTTAGTTTGATTAATGAATGTATACTAATATTATGCATACCCGTTTGTATCTTTGTCCATTCAGAGCCATCGGTGGGTCCCAATGGGGCCCACTAACATATCTAGATCAAGTCAATCTCTCCCTTGGAGCATGGAGCATACTTTGGATTTAAGATGATCCCGATTGCATAAATACCTTCTTCTTGGGCTTGGTCGGCCCAATCTCTCTATCTCTATTTAAATTATGTACTTTAAATTGTTACTTGCCTAATTATTGTGCCACTTGGAACCCTTATGAGATCGTCGTATTTTAAAGTCACCAAAAATGAATTTGTAACAAAATTAAGATGTAGTTGTAAGGCATTAATGCAAATCGGGACTGATTTGATTAAAGGACCAAAACTGCCGATTTTATGAAATTGGGGACCGATTTGAACATTTGCAAAACCTATGGACTTGAACATGCGGACTGATTTGGACAAAACTTGTGGGACTAATTGCAACTATTTAGACTTAGATTAAAAAATAAAATTCGGCTAAAACTTGACCAAAACATAGAATAAAAATGGAGTGTATATATGTTATACTATTAATGTATGGACTATAATAATATGCCTAAAATTATTTTCTTAAAAACTATTTTCTGTACTAAAATATATATATATATTTTCAAAACTATTTTGGGTGGACTAACGTAAAGTCATACTTAGGCTAAGAGCCTTCGGGTATTAGCCCAAGAGTTCTAGTCCGACATTCTAAATGCCCAATTTTGGATAAATTTTTACCACTTTTGATTCTGGAAATGTGGTATATTTTGCATGAATGACTAAATTTTTTATTGTGGAAATATAAACCGAAACAATTTTTACCGTAAACAATTCATATCTATAAAAGCATACTATTAGAAGCCGTAAGTCAACCGTATTTTATGGATCCTTTATATCAGGGTGCCTAACACGTTCCTCGGGGGATCACCAGAACCCTTACCCATACTTTGGTTAGATTAGGATTCTTTTAAAATTTAACTGTTTTGAATGAACCCTTTTCAAACTGGTTTTCTAGATTTTCTAAAAATTAGGTGGCGACTCTAAAATATGTCCATTTAGAGCTCCATCCACGTAGAAGTATATTTTTTCCTTTTTTCCGGTACGATTGACAACCGTACTTCCCTGAGACACTTTCCTTTTTAAATGAGGCAAGTGCAAATACGAATCGAAAAAATCGAACCGCTACAGATGGCAACTCTGCTGGGGACAGTTTAAGGTTCTAACCATAAGGGTTTCAATAATTTGTGTGTAAGGTCGAGTGGGCATGCGGTCATCCCATAGCCTTAGAGAGCCCACCCCCAGCTCGTCCGCTTGGATAACCTATGTCATTCGATTGAAAAATCACTCTATAATAATTAGCGTAGAGTGAAATCACATCCTACTCATATAGCGCATGCTGATCATAGACTGGTTTGGGTATCTCAGACCTACCTGAATCAGACAGGAAAGACACCTTACTGTGTTCAGATAGTGTAAAAATCTGAAGACACTGCATCCCACTATTTGTTATTTGGAAGCATTATTGTGCCGTTTGTGAAATAAATTACTGTTGCTGGGGGCGGGGAACTAATAGTGTTCTGTCTCGCAGATGTCTCCTGACATGCAGTTTGATATGGTTGTAGGTCCACTGCCAGGTTTAATAATGTGGTGGAAAGGTTTGACTTATGATCAGAAGAGAGATATAAAGGGTTGTAT
>NW_026727079.1:0-35748 GCF_029784015.1 Lycium ferocissimum | reverse complement strand
TCGCTATTTTTTTTTTAAAAAAATATAAAATAATTATTTATTAAATACTCAATTTTACATATTTAATTTACAAGAGACGTCCCTCGGTAATTTCAAAAAGAAAACTCAAAATAATTATATCTACTCTATTGAGAGACTCCCTCGGTATATTTTATTTAATTTTCATTTATTTTTTTATTAACATACCGATGGTGTCCTAAATTACGGAAAAAAGAAATGCAAAATATTTATATTTATATTACCGAGGTCTCTCTCGGAAATTTTAATTTGTTTTTTATTATGTACCGATAGAGTCCCTCGGTATAGTCAATTAAATGTTGACTTTAAAAAAAGTCAAATAATTTACCGAGGGATGTCCCTGGATCTTTAAAAATAATTAAAAATTAAAATATTTGACTTTTCCGAGGACGCCGCGTGAAATCCTGGAATAGTGACATTTAATTTGTCCCCCAGAACTCCGCGTAGGTAAATAGCTTGTTTTTAGTAGTGAAAGAAGGTAGCAGTAAAAGAGAGTGAAAATGCAGGCCATGAAGGAAACCGCATCAAATATTGCTGCGTCGGCAGAGTCTGGCATGGAAAAAACCAAAGTTGTTGCCCAAGAAAAGGTTTTCCATCTCTTTTTTCTTTTTAATTGAGAAGTGTATGATTCGTTTATCATAAGATATTTCACCAGCCATATAGTGTATAGATGAATAATGATAATCATTTGTCTTCATAGTTGTTTTTTTTAGAAGGTTTGATTTGTACCTCCTATATCTTTAGTAATTTTCATTTGGAAGCGGAATAAAGTAAAATCTAGCATTGCACTTCAGGTTTTCTCTTTCAAATATACTTGTTATTCATCTACTGTAGTTTCTTTCAAAAGGAAGTATTTCCTTATATATTTTTCTAATTTTCTAACCAAAAAAAAAAAGAATTGACATATTTTAAATTTAAAAATAATTTCACTTTAAATTCTCATTTTAGCGAGTGGCTTTTGTAGCCACACAATATGTTTACGCTCACAAGGTCCAAATTTTTTTAAAAAAAAATAAAAATAAAAAATATTGTTACTTAAGATCATTAGTTTAGAAATTGTTGTGGTCAGATTATGCCAACATAACAATGGCACCATATAGAAACGGAGAGAGCAGTCTAAGTCAAGTTTAGCCTTCTTATTTTGAAATATATTAATGTCCAAACAGATGGAGAGGTGACAGCAAACAACCCAACTGAGAAAGAGATGGCAACTGAAAAAGAAAGAAGAAAGAATGAACGAAGCAGAGATGAAGAAGCAAGAAGCTCGAGAGGAGAATGCAACAGCTCGGGCAAGGCTACTCTCTACTCACTGGCAAGACATATTCCTACTCAACAACTGGAGCCACTGGGCATCAACTGGTGCACATCAAATGTCAGCGTTACGGGCGTAACGGCGAATCAGGATTTTAGAAGATGGATTAAATGCATTAGATATGGGGTTTTTTTATTTCTTTTATCTTTTGAGATTTGGGTAATTAGAAATAGGGGGATTATTAGATGTAATATAAAAAAGAAACACATTTTTACTTTTGGATAATTAGAATTATAGAAGAAAAAGGATTTAGAATAATACAAAAAGGAAGTTGAATGGCAGCTTTAGAAAATAAAAGCGTTTGGATAATTAGAATTATAAAAGAAAAAAGATTTAGAATAATACAAAAAGGAAGTTGAATGGCAGCTTTAGAAAATAAAAGTAGCTTTAGAAAATAAAAGCGTTTGGATAATTAGAATTATAAAAGAAAAAGGATTTAGAATAATACAAAAAGGAAGTTGAATGGCAGCTTTAGAAAATAAAAGTGTAAAAACGTGCAGGAACTTGGGTTCCATCCCAAGACCTTAAGGAAATAAATAAAACCCTAATCAGTGCTTCACTTGACCTGATTTGATTATAATAATTCTTTTTCAGTTAATATTAGATATATTTTCAAAATTATAAACACGATATATTGAGTTTAGTCAGTATTGCTGTGTTCACGCGATGCCAAATTTTATATGTAAATTGCTCTTGTTACTGGTCATGGTAGTGGCCAACCAGCAGGACAGGTGGTAGAAGGTGTGGCACAATCTCATCCTATTGGAACTGCTACTGGAACTCAGAGAGCTTCTGCTGCACATAATACACATGTTGGTGGTGGGGCTAGCACGGGCTATGGCACTGGCGGTTCATATAGTTAAAATTTCTCATTTTATTACTGTAAACTAAGCACAATCTGTTTTTCTTTAATTTCAATAATGTGAACGGTGTTTTTGAGGTGTATGTGAACCTGTTTACGAAATGGTTTAACAACTTCAAAATATCGTGAGATAGTGTATGCGTTTAATACTACTCTATCAACCTTAGATTTGAGTTCCATCCTTGTGTCTCCCAACTACTAACAATATTTTTAAAAAAAGTTAATTTAAGTGACACTCTTTTCATTTCAATCTATCCCAAAAAAATGACATCTTTTTATATTTAGTAATAATGTAACTCTAAAATGCTTATTTTGTCCTAAATGAAATAATTTCTAGCAATAAAAATTCGTTTAATTTATTTTAGATCATAACATTCAAAAGTTTTTTTAAAAAAAATTTAGTGTCCAAACACCTTCGAATAAAATTTCAATAATGTGAATGATGTTTGAGGTGTATTTGAACCTGTTCGAGAAATGGTTCAACAACTTCGAATTACCACGAGACAGCGTATGCGTTTACTACTATAATTCCATGCTTGTGTCTCCTAACTACTAACAATATTGTTCTTAAGCTTTTTTTTCAGAAAGTTATTTAAGATCATTTAACAATTATCCATTTTAGGTCAAAATTGAATTATGGAACTTCCATGATGACTTTGGATCAGAGCAATTAATTCCTTAATTTAACGCGAAGTACCACTATTTGACTTAGCTTGTTCCAAATTTTTAAGAGGTTGTTTGGTCTGGGATATTTCAGAATTAATTTAGTATTAAATTTATATTTTGTTTAAATGAAGGTATCATTAATTTTAGGCTAAAGTTATATTTTAACTAAATATAGTATAAACTCAATCTCATTAATCTTAAAAATCGCATAATTTAACACGAAGTACCACTATTTGACTTAGCTTGTTCCAAACTTTTAAGAGGTTATCTGGTTTGGGATATTTCGGACTTAATTTGGGATTAAATTTATATTTTGTTTAAATGAAGGTATCACTAATTTTAGGCTAAATTTATATTTTAACTAAATAAAGTATAAATTTAATCTCACTTAATTTTGAAAATCGCACCTTATATCTTTTTAATTTAGATGTTGTTTTATTCCCATCTGAGAGGTGAATTCAGATGCAGATAAATACGTCGAAGAATTATAATTTTAAGATTAGGTGTTGTTTTATGTAGAATAAGTAAGTACACATATTATAAAACTAAGATTATAATTTTAGAATAACTTTCAAATATCCTTCTCTTCACGAGGGAACGAATAACTATAGGCCTAAAACAGTTGAATTTTATGATAATAATCAAATAAATAGACTATTATATTAGAAAATTGTGCAGTGATTTACTGCGGGTTTATCAAAACTTTAGAAGAAACAGAATTTTAGCCCCCAACATTGTATACAACGAAATTATGGTAAATTATACTATAAGAACTTATGGAAGAACTAAAAGGATACTCGTGATGTGCATGGACCCAATAACGATATGCTTAACATTAGAGTATATTCTTATAAAAATTCTTGTGTTAAAGTTCATCTCCAGAGAATACTAAAGTTCATTTAGATCATCAAAATTCGTTTAAAAAAAAGCATTACAACTTTTTTGGTCCGAATTATGATCTGAAAACTAAACTTCAGAAGGAGCTCGCGCCGTGATCATGTTGTGTTAATTCGCATGAGAAGGGTATAAAAATAATCAAATTCGAAGTTAATATGAAGCATTGAAAATTTATCAGGAAAGGTTGGGAATTGTTAGATTGAGAAATTAGAAAACGTAATTGGATCTTTATAATTCCTTATGTCAATTTTGGCAAAAGTTGTAAACTTTACCTGTTTCTTCGTTGAAATTTGTTTAATTCTTTAATATTTAAAGAAAACTTACATGCTACTCTCTCCGGTTCAAAAAGAGTATCCGCTTAGTCATTGTACATCCCTTAAAAAAATACTAACTCCTAAATAAAAACAGATAATTTGACTAAAATACCCTAATTAAATAGTATTGGGGTTTGGCCACTTAACATTTAATAAGGGCAAATCTGAAAAAATAAGGTTAATTTTTTCTTGATTTAATAAGTGCACACTCTTTTTGAAACAGACTTGGTGAATACGAATACTGCTTTGAACAATTGCACCAAAAGCATTACAATTTGTACTGTACACTTGGCCCATCTTTTTTTCCATCACACTTGGACTTATCTCATTGGTGATTTCATTTGTTTTGCTCTTCTCTTATTAACACGTGTACTTCCAGTTTTCCTCCTTAGGCAACACGTGTTCGCTTTCTTTATTTGATTTGTTCTTCTTCTTCGTTCTTCAGCAGTAATACTTTATGTTAACACTAGGTGGCAATGGCCCGTGCAATATTCTGAAATTGAGACTATTCTTTTTTGTTTTGATAGATGCATGTATATTTGTATGGAATCCGATAAGACAGAATTACATGCTAATTGCTGGATACTGAGGCGGATCCAGGATTTAGAGGTTCTGGGTGCCGCTCTGCTGTAAAAGTAAACGTATTGCAATTTACATGGTCCAAATAGAGTAAACATTAGATCAGTTGGATCAACTATGGGTTGCGGTTTGAGTTATTTATCTTTTCGATTTACATAGCTAATATTATTCCAAGTATTACATAGATCAACTCAAGTTTACAAGCATAATTGATTACTCCTATAACATAAAGAAGATTTCTTTTCTAAATTACCTTGAACCAAGACTAAACATACCCTTTTTTCTTGTATTTTTGTTAAATCATTTAAATAAAAATTAAATATAAGAAACAACAATGGAAGAGAAGCTCGGGCAGCAGGGAATGATTATTAAAATTTTGACGAAAAGAGAAAGAGAAAATTTGGGAGAAAGAGAAAGGGTCCGTTGGAAGAATGAAAATTATTTACTGATATTTTATGTTTTAAATAAAAATGAAGAAAAATGAGACAAAAGAAGATTAAAGTAAAGACTTGTTACACACCATGCATACAGTAACAGATTATGTTTTACCTAAAAACGTTTTAAAAGTTGTGGCAGCAGGGAATCAATCCAGCGTCCCTGGGGAGGGAAACATGGCTTTTAAACACTGGCACCATGGCCTTAATTTGTTCTCAAGGTGGCACGAGTTATATTTATAAGATATCTTATACATATATACACTAAGTTTCAACCGAGTGGTCCGGGTGGCGTGGCACTCCCACGGTCCTATATAGATCCGCCCCTGGCTGGATATTATTTGTATACATTTGATACATTCGGTTGGATGTGCACTAAAGTACATTACATTCTTCACATCACATCATATGTAGTTGTACTATTTACATATTAACTACAAACGCCTATGTGTTTTCCATGCCCTCTTCTTGGCCATCTTCTTTAACTGTACAATACCTGCACAATTGTGAAGTAATAGCAATTATCGGTGCTCAAATCTTAAACAAAGAGGCGAAGAAAGACAATAGGTATATGCCAAATTAATGGGCAATAGCCAGCAGAATTTTCGAGTTCTTTTCAAGTTAAATGAATGCAATCCCTCAAGATGTGAAATGTTTTCGACACATTTATTTCTTTGTAAAGAGGACAGCATTGCATAACTTAACAGACAAGTACAATGTATCTATTTATCAAAATCATAACTTCAAGTATTTCCCTCATTTCGAAAATCCAGATAATTGAAATTTAGCATACTTCAAAACTCAATATTTATAAGGTGACATTGGCCTCTAAATTGATGGTATGACCTGAAGCAGCTCCAAGATTCATATGCTAGTGAGCTATAGACTAAAGCTATTATGATCTTATGAACATGACATAGTCAGTCTAAAAAAATTCTAACACTTCGAAATTCAAATAATCAAATCCAATTGAGTCAAAAAAAAAAAAATGAGAACAAATTCGGCAGTCACCAGGGAGACAATGAAGCACGAAATTAAAGTTAAAGAACACAGAACACATAGAGGAAGGAAATGAACCAGGCATATTCTGAAGAAAACTTGGACAAAGAAAAAGATCATAAATAGTTAATACCACCTGATATAGTGAGAAGATGACGTAAGTTAATCAAATATTTCCTAGCTTGAGAGAAGCAAAAATTACCGGTAAAATTGCAATATTGGTAAAGACGAAGATGCAAAGATCCTCATGAGTACCATTGATTGGTCTCAAGTCACTGCATTTAAAGTAAATCCATCCTCCCTCCCTTTATGCACCACCTTCACACCAACACAAACATCTGAATTTGATGTGCTCAGATCTGGCTGTAAGGTAAATAAGTAATACATTCAGAACTAATTGGAAAGACAATTTATCAGATACTCTGAAGAAAATATAACCCTCTCACTATAACAAAAATGTAGAACACTAACATTGATCTACCAAACATACAAATTCAGAAACATCGTGGTATCTATACTGACCAATTAATGTTGATAGTTTTGGCATATATATCAATCCAAATTATTCAGTTCAGAAAAATAATTACATTAACCCTGTTCTCATCAGCTGTCACAAAGATTTATATATGCCACATGATCTATATGTGCTCGATGCATAAGTTTCTTTTCACGGGACATTTTTAAAAATAACACGATAGTACAAAAGAAGTAATCTAAAATATTTAATCTTAAAATTGAGTTGTAAGTAGGAAAATTCAAATTTAGTTCACGACATATTAAATAAAAGATGGCTCAGTATTGTGGTTTACTTATACAATTGAAGAAAGCTAATGCATGACAATGGTGAGAAATACTATATGCTTCATGTTTCCAACATAGCTACTATTAATAAAAATCTATGAGCACATGCAAAGAAACGAAAAAGACAACTGTAATTTAAGAAAAGAGTTACCGAGCAAGCTAAAGTAATGAAAGTTGATGAACAAAATAATGATAAAGAAGATCCAGAATAGGTCACAACCAAGCAGAAAGGATGGGTATCCAAAACACCAATAGATTAACAACCACCTCACAACTATAATCTTATAATTGGTAATGCAATGATGTAATTAACAAGCTCTTTGGTGAATATGACATCCGAGTCACTTGCTGATTTTAGTTGTGCATTTCATAGACATATGATTTTGTGTACAACTGATGAGGCTATTCATGGGGGAGCAGGTGTTAGAAAACTTACAATCGACACAAGACGACCACCTATGCTGGTCATCAGCTAAAACTGAGGAGGCTATTCCCAAGTTCAGATCTAGATTATGGCTTCCACCTGCACGCGCTTGGGAAAATATGTCGTTCAACACAATAAGTATAACACGAAAAGAGGCAACAATCATAATGGAGTCCTAATATATGGGAAAGCCTAAACATACTACCCCCCTTAATTGCATGTTATAGCAGCCCCGTCTACGCCCTGAGCAAGAACAAAAGATCAAGTCTAGTCAATGTTAAAAGCGTAAACAACATAACGCAAAAAGGAGGGGAAAGTTGAGTTTTGATCATTGGACCTTGTAGCTACTATCTTACTGTCAAATGTATAGTAACATGATAAAATACCAAGAAAGATTTTAAACAGCTATATCACTGATAATATGGCATGCCTAAGCTATGGTAGGATAAGTGATATCAATTCTTTCCGAGATACTGCCTTATCCTAGCCTCCCATCATCCACATTTTTGCAGACTGACTCTCATGTATATCGAACTTCCTCTAGAGAAACCAGTGCTCTGACATCGAAGTTCGACAACCACATACCAGTGACAAGACAATAACAATGAACCAAAATTTTGTTTCCTAAGTGAGAAAAAGATTTCAAATTTAGGTGGCTCAATAGTTAAGCTATCCCAGACACTTGCTTTAGACCATCGTGATATTCATCCTATGCAGCTATGTGGGAGCTAAAAGCTAACAGAGGAAATAGAAGCAAATAGAAGAGCAGCACTTACCGTAGTCTGAAAAGATGGAAAAACAGACTCACGAATAGAGAAGTACCTCATCACAAAGTGAAAACTGAAATGAAACTGAGAAATACCTCCTATTTGCTCGAGTCTATTTTCATCTACTACCCTTTCGTCCCCGTCTATTTTGCTCTTTCATATAGTTTCAGCAGAAACCCGGATGCTCTAGCGTCTGTTAACCTCTTTTTCTTCCGAGGCGCAAGGCATAGATACAAATGATGAAACTGATTTCACAAGTTTTAATTCAGCAGCAAAAATAACCGAGGAGAAAATGAATTATTATAGGGTTTTAACCAAAGAAAGAGGAAATGGCAAAGATAAGGAGACGAAGAGCGGTGAAAGAGAAGAATGGAAGATGAAGTGTCCCTTCAATACGCCTCTAATGGACACGTAAGCTATAATGAAGCACTGAAAGGACAGATATAGTATTATGTGTGCGAACAAAGCACACATCGATAAAATTTAAAGAAAAAGGAAAATTTATATTAGTTGAATATACTTTAATGCATGTGAGGCCTTTGAAAAACCGTGCGGGCTTGGCCCAAAAGCGGATAATATCACATCACGTTAGAGATCTTTGGACCGCTTTTAACCAACAACTCAGACGTGTTCCAATATTTAAGGGATGAGTATGAAGATGGAGGTGATGTGGGGGCTGTTAGTGCCTTTGTCTGCCTATGGGCTCTGCCATTTACCTTACCTGGTAGCTTTTCAAGACGATTCATACTGGGGATTCGTGACCGGTAAATACTCCTCACGTAATGTGGGTGGCACACACATAAACATGTCAATCTCTCGACCCATGGTATGATAATGAACCACGTGGAACTTGGGGTTCGAGGGGGAGATTGCTGGGTGTACGAACAAGTACCATTAAAATTAAAGAAAACTCCTACTTATAGCGAGCCGGATAATTTCCACGATGCGAGGCCTGGGAAACTGCATGGCTTGGCCCAAAGTGGACAATATCACATCATGTTATGAGTATCTTTGGGCCGTTGCCCAACAATTACCGAGTCACTATTGGCTCGGGGCCGGACGAGTATGAAGATGGCGGAGTGTGGCGTGGAGCCCGGCTTAGTGCCTTTGCCCGTCTATGGGCCAATTTACGACCTTTACCCGTATCTTTGAAGACGCATTCACAGCCTTTGGTCTTTGATGGTCGTAAATACTCTGACAGTGTGGGTGACACACAGACATGTTGAATCTCTGACCCGTGGTAAGATAATGAGCCACGTGGAACGTAGTTCGAGGGGGAGATTGTTAGGTGTGCGAACAAAGTACCACATTGATAGCTGAAAAGAAAAGGGAGCTATTTATAAAGAGTTGAATACTTTAATGACGCGAGGCCTTTTTTAAAACCGTGCGGGCTTGGCCCAAAGCGGACAATATCACATGATGTTAAGAGTATCTTTGGACCGTTTTAACCTAACATATAGGACGGGAAGTAAACGCGTCGAGGATTGTAGTAACACTAGGATTAGGGATTTAATATCAACTAAGATTCTGTACTTATGATTCCATGTTGGATAAACATTATATTTCCTTCAAATAAAAAAATCCCACAATAAATAAAACTGTAATATTAGGATTAAGATTTGGGAAAAAATTGGAATAGCACTGTAGAAGTAAACTATTTAAACTAATGGTGATTATCATTTCATAGGCAATAGTTGTTAATTATTTTTGTTCTACTATGTGAGTTCGCCAAATTTGTTCGCTTGCTTCAACACCTTCATTGCTAATCATCTCGAGTTCCGCTGTGTTCGAGATGTTAACCATATTCATTGAAGCTGAATCATCAAAATATGTCATTCACGAAGAAAAAGTATCATGAATGAAATATAGATCAGCAAATTGGCGAGGAATTAATATGCTCGAAAACAAGGTTGCGGGTGATCTTGCCTGCATTATCATTGGAATCGTATAATGTGCATTAGTAATTTAGTATGAATGTTTATTGTTTTTCTTTGTCAGCTGAGTTATTTTGATGAGTTTCTTTGTTTTATTCCATGTTTGTATCACTTCTTTTGTTGGTTTTACTTTTTGGAAGTCGAGGCGGATCCAAGATTTATATTTAATATGTTAAACTTTTAAGATTTTTAATATTGTACTCATTATACTGTTAAATTATTTCAAATCTAATAATTCTTTAAATTTAGTAGATTTTTATACATATATTTATATTTATTTATACTCCATGTCGAAAGTTATGGGTTTAGATAAACCTGTATTCAAAGGCTACATCCTAGTGTAGCAAAGGATTTAAATTACGGTCAAATTAATTGATTCTATGATTTGTTTTAGCGAGGTTCATAAGTATTCATGTTCATAACTATTATTGTTTGCAAAAGCCTATATGGATGAGCAAGACACAAGTTTCTCGCCTTACTCTATGTTGTATTGATTTTCTGGGCAAAAGAAAAGGTCTAAGGCTAAGTAAGTTGAGATACCTTCTATCACCAAAGGTTGTGGTGGAGGAGTAATTACTCATCCATCCTTAATTAGAGGTCTCAGGTTCGAATCCTAGGTGGGGACTCACCTTTAGCAGGATGAGCTTTATTGCCCAAAGTGGACTTTTCGGCACGAATCCAAATTAGTCGGGCCTCAAAACAGGTATCGAACACCAAATGAGAAACTAAAAAAAAAAAAAAGTTTGAGATACCTTATACCTTCTCTCTCTTGCCTACGTCTACACTTTGTATTTATGAATTGTTCTCGCTTGAAGGCAGAACATATTATGTTGTTATAAAAATTGTAAGGAAATTTAAATTCTTGCATAATTAGTTGTAAATTAATGAGTTTTGTAATAATTTTAGATCAAAGTATTCTCCTCAAAAAAGGTATACTAAAATTCTAAATGCGAAGCCTCAAATCAAAAAGTAATACCATGGAAGACAGGAATGACTAAGTGACTTCTTATCTCTATTTTCTCCATTATTAATGGATCATAATCTAATGAATTATGACTTCCATATACCGGAGTCATTTAGGCTTAACTAATGGCACCCTAAAAAATTATTAAGTGTTGTGAATTCTTTCTAAGTGATTTTACAACGTTTAGCATAACTCTTAGAATGTTTAGTTAATTTCATTTTGTACTTTAATTGTGTCAAAATTTTATTAATGAATTGGTTTGAATTATTTATTATTGTTCGTTTTTGGTTTTAAGGAACTGAGCGAACTTCATCCATATTCAATAACAAGTAATCATATATATATATAAAAAAATGAAAAGCATTGCTCACCGTCGCTACGCCTCATATCTCAAATATTGCTATTTATCTATTTGCTCAAATTTTTGGCTATTAATTCCATTTTCTTGTACGCACCCGTTTAAAATTTCTAAAACAAAAAAAATTGCAGCGGCTTGTAAAACGGTGCATGCATTCCTTAATTCAATAGGATGCCATTAATTAACGGGGCATGCCGAAACGGTGCATCAAATGACATTTAAAGCTTATTCGCCGAAGCGGTCTGTTATACTTTGGCTGCAAAGAGAGTTTTTGTTTGTCGAAGAGAACGAGCCATTGTCTTTTATTGGTTAATATCTATCTCTTGCTGTTTCCGTTTGCCAACCATGGTACGCACAAAGGTTGGAATCGAATGAATAGACGATAAAGCTAAAAGACATACCCCTTCTACAAAACGTCGACTAGGTCTTTTTAGTTTGCGCAAGCCATGGAATTGGTCAATAGATGCGACGCTCAAGCAGCTGCAACGTTTTCTTTGGGCGGGGCGGCAACGTCTTCGTCTTTGGTCATCCTTCTGTTGACGATGTTGTGACCCGCTACATTGCCGTCACGTCTGCTCCAGATGTGGTTCATAGAGAGATAGAGAAGAAAGGAAAAGATGCAGTGATTGAGACAAATGAAGATGAAGAGACACGATCGTTCATCTTAAAGACATGGATATGGAGGTGATGAAGAAGAAAGTAGTTGATACAATAAATGGGATAATTTCAAGCTCAAAGGATGAAGATCTTGAATTGCCATATACAGGTTTAACCTTAAAATGAATATACTTAGTTCTATACATCAAAGTTTTTAGGTTCATTAGTGAATTTTTTAACTTGCGTCCTTCACTGATATGAAGAACTCACTTCACTGATATGAAGAACTCACTTGCACAAAAGGTGCCGTAGTTTTTTTTATTTTTTCCCCTCTTTAGAGGGGATAAGGTAGTGTTTGATTGAATGATTATTGGTTCCCCATTAATACATATTTTATGTAGTGAAAGATATAATAACAATGTAAAGATATAAAATTGGTAACGAATCCAAAAAACAAAATTAGAAATCATGCATGTACCCAAGACATTTTTATGCAAGCATATAGAGAAATAAATAATTATTTTTCTAAATAAATATACATATTGTCACCAGATATATCTACTAAACAAAGATAACACTATAACTAATGTATGTAAAGTTCCTAAAATCATTTAATAAAAAAATTTCTCATATGTATATCTTTCCTTTTATATTTGTATTTTTGTACTTCCAAAATATTCCTAAAAAGTTTCAAATTAACAAAAAAATTCAGGTGTTCTCTTAGACCGCGTGAAGCGCGGCATATTCACTAGTTTTAGAATATTTGCACACTTGAAAGTTTATTACTTTCTGTACGGGTTTTGTAATATTTAACACGTGATATTTCCTGTATTGCACGAATATAGAGGCCAATACTTATTAATGAGACGAGAATGAGGGAGCTTCCGGTCAACTAAATTGACCGAAAAGCCCTCTCTCAATAATATTTTCCATATTACCTGTGGGCCCCCTTCTCTTTTCTATGCATTTGTTTCGATTTTTGTGTACAGTGGTGGACCCCCTCTTTTTTTTTTCTTTTTGCCTGACAATTCATTTTGCTTTCTTCCATATTTGGTGAACCAATTTTTTTATCTTAGACTATAACAAATTCTAATATATAATATTCTACTAAAAATACTTAGATTAGTTTTAAAGTTTAACAAAACTGATGCATTAAGTTTTTAATTAAAATTGTGATAGTGAAATTATAAATTAAGGATAGAATGATTATTTTGCACTACATCTATCCCATTGTATATGGAACAATTGCCATAAGGAGATTTTAACAAGAATTTCATTATGAATTTTAAATTTATTTTATTAATTTTCATTAGAGAAATTATGGAATTTGAAGTTTGAAATTCAAAATACGTTTATAACTTAATGTTGAATTTAATTATTTGTCACACAAATTATACATCGTTTACTCTTAAACTCATTTATTAATAATTAATATCTAGATATTTTATTATTTTGTGAATCTTTCTAATAGCATCACTTTTGAATTTCATTCTACTTTTACATCCTTTAAATATTATGTTACATTGAATAATCATGAAAAAGATACCTTTAAAAAGAATTATAGTCACCATGTTAGGGCCCGTTTTAACAAAATGCTTACTTTTATATTAGTCATGTTTTGAACATACAAATTTATTGTTCGAGTAATTACCATTAGAAGAGTTAAAGAATTGAGACGGTTTATTATTTAAAATAAGATCGAAAAGAAATATTTAGGAAACAAAAAAAAATTGAGTATGCTCATAATTGTACCAACTGTAGCCGAGAAATGACAGTATTAAGTTACTTTATTACTTTTAACTATTTTCGAATTATGCTTAGGGTCAGTAAATATTGATCACAGTACATGAACCATTTTTAACATCTTTACCTTTTCTTTAAATTTTTCTTAGATAGACAAAAAAGGATTAGTTGAAAGTTTCAAATAGTGTATAACAGAATAATATAATTTTGTTCAAAAGTAATATAATTTTGTTCAAAAGCCCAGGCTATTGTCACTAGTTATTTTATAGGCAAAAACCGTATATACATAGTAAGAGGGTATATTTACAGAACATGAATAGATTTATACAAAATCAATACGAATTAGATAAATTAAAAAGAAGCAAATAAAACACAGTAAATAACTTAAGGAAACTACTTCCCTTATTTTCTCCACTTTTCTCTCCCCAATCAAAATTAAGAGATATTGTTCCCTGATTTTTTTCAACTTTTGCCCCTTTATTTTATCAACTTCTCTCTCCCCATTCAAAATAAAGAGATATTATTCCCTAATTTTCTCCAACTTTTGCTCGAAAAGTCCATTCTAACCGCTAATTCTCTCATTTAAAATTCATGCACAATCAATTTCTCGGTATGAATCAGATTCCATACAAAGTTCGTTATAATTTTTGTAATTGATACAAATCAGATTCCATACAAAGTTTATACACCAGAAAACAAATATGTATAATTGTATAAATTCGTTATAATTTTTATGTATGAAATGTATAAAAGTTGTATGTATATTTTGATTACGATAAAGTACATATAAATTGTATAAAATCTAATCAAAATATTTATAAATTATGAGAAAGTATCTATAATAAGTATGTAATTGATACAAAGCAGATTCCATACCAAGTTCATACACCAGAAAATAAATATGTATAAATTTTGTATGCAGTATGTATAACTATATAAATTTTGTATGTATATTTTGATAATGATAAAGAATATATAAATTGTATAAAATCTGACCAAAGTATGTATAGATTATGAGAAAGTATATATATATATAATAAATTCTCTAATTGATACAAACCAGATTCCATACACATTTCGTACACATCAGTTTTCAACATTTTATACATATTTATGTATGTCATTGATATGCTATATATAATAGTAGTACACTCATATATACTATCATTGTTCTATAATCAGTAAGTATACAACAAATTATTGAATTATAAAATTTAATATAATATACGTAATATTAGTTACCTTTATTATTGAACTCAGATTCTTGAATGTTGATATTAAAACATTTATACCAGAAATATACCATAAATTTGCAAAGTTAAAAAATATCAGCAAATAGATGGTGTATTTGTGAATATTTACAGTATAAACTTAATTACAACAATATATATTTGACATATACTAATATTAAAAATTTAAATCTTCAAACATTACAAAAATCAAAAGCCAAAAATATTATTATAAATCTGTACCTTGTTGAAATAATGTGTATTATCCAAATTTGACTTCAAAAGAAAGAAACGTAATAAAACAAATTAAATAAGCCCTTCAAATTAGCATAAATTCAGAATTCCTACTTTAAGTTTTCCTGCATAGATTTAGGGGTTGATTGAGACGAAAAGGGATCTTTTCAGATGATTTATGCTATTTGAAGGTAATTTGGATAATTATGCTAAAAAATTGTTATGTTCTTTTTAAGATTTTATAGTTATAAAACTTAGGGAAAAGAACACTGTGTGTGTACTCAGCCAAACTAATTCCACATTTAATCACTGTTTGGGCTTAATTCCACTAGGTGTCCGTTCGGCCTAAAATAATGCTAAAAAATGGCCGGTCGGCCCAAAATAATGCCAAGGTCTTTCTCTACTAAATGTACTCAAGGAAAAAAAAAAAAAAAAAAACTTTTGTGGCGTTAAGCCACTAAAGGGTCACTATACAAAAGATATATACATATGTTGGAATTATATATACACTTTATATACAAAATTATACATTTTATATACATATACTGGAATTAATCATACATTTATTATACATAAATTATACCTTTATTAGACGCATATTATGCAAAAATGATATGATATTTTTTTTTTACATATACAATAGCGATACATATTATATACCACAATGATACGGTTTCTACAATATATTTTTTATACGTATAATACACTTTTTATACAAGACTGATACAGTTTATATACACATGTTAGAATTATATACACACTTTCTATACAAGAATGATACAATTTATATACGTATGATACATTTTATATACATATACAACAGGGGTACATATTATATACACATATGATATAGTTTCTATACATATGATATATTTTATATACATATACAACAGAGACATATTATATACACAATCTTTTTTCTTGTAATAGCTAAAACTTTTACCGGTTCGTGAGTCTATTGTTTGTTGAATACCCCCCCACATTTGAACCCGTTCGCTCTCCCCAAACATCCTTATGTCTAGTTCTCATATGATTCATCCTGTTCCACTATCCTTACTACTTTGTTGCTTGAAAGTAAATTCTTTTCCACATATATTACATATAGCTAATTGTCTTTCCTTATCTTTAGTCATAAATTTTCAAATTCTAGAAATTGGCTTACGAGATTTTGGCGGTTTGTCTTGTGTATGTGATTGTGAAGGATGTGTATTTCCTATGGAATTTTCGGGGGAAAAAGTTTGCGGGGGTTTGGGGAACAAAGGGAGGCCAAAATGGTCGTTGCCAACGGCCAACGGTCCAGTAGGCAGCCTCCATTTTATTAAATAAATAAAATTTTACCGGTTAACCGCTTTCAACCGGCCAGGGTCTAGTTAATCAGGCACAATATTTGAAAATCGGCCCGATATTGAACCCCGGTAGACCGGCGACCGGTAGACCGGCGACCGGTAAACCGGTCCACCGGTTCCGATTACCGATTTTGACTTTCATAAGAGATACACATCCTTCACAATCACATACACAAGACAAACTGCTAAAATCTCGTAAGCCAACCTCTAGAGTTTGGAAATTTATGACTAAAGATAAGGAAAGACAATTAGCTATATGTAATATATGTGGAAAAGAATTTACTTTCAAGCAACAAAGTAGTAAGGATGGTGGAACGAGACGAATCATATGAGAACTAGACATAAGGATGTTTGGGGAGAACGAACGGGTTCAAATGTGGGGGGTATTCAACAAATAATAAACCCATGAACCGGTAAAAGTTTTAGCTATTACAAGAAAAAAGACCGTATAGAAATAGCTAAAATGGTTGCTTTTGATGCTCTACCGTTTTCCTTTCCTTCGGGTTTGGGTTTTGTTACTTATATTTAACGTTGTTATAATCCGTTGTTTGAGGATATTCCTAGAAGTACTTGTAGATCGGATATTATTGATTTATATAAAAAATATAGATTTTATTTGCGCCATGTATTTAATTCTTTAAATTGTAGTGTTTCTCTTACCGCCAATACTGGTCTTAGTCCTAACAAGTTAGAATTTTTTGCTATTACATGTCATTGGGTTGATGATAATTGGGTGATGCAAAAAAGAATTATAGCTTATTTATATGATGAAGGAAAAGGTCGTCATGACGGAAATTTTTTAGCGGATTCAATGTCAACTATTATGATTTTTTTTTTTAACATTTATAGAAAAACACTTTGTATTGCTTTAGATAATGCTTCTAATAATACAAGGGCGGTTGGTCTTTTAAAAAGGGAATTAAACCCTCCGCTAGAAAATATTTTTCATGTGAGATGTAGTTGTCACATTTTATATTTGATTGTTAAAGATGGTCTTGACTATTTTGAAGATTCTATTCAAAGGGTTAGAAATGCGGTTGCTTTTCTTTTTTGTAATGCTAATAAGGAAAAAATCAGAGATTTTAAGAATTCTTGTTTTAAAATGTCTTATACTATAGGATTGGCTAGACAAATTTATGAATTTTTAAAAATTTCCGAGGGAGTTAAACCATCTTTAATTGAGGCCTAGCTCGCGGTTGATGCCGAATTTAAGAAAGTTTTTACTCATTATTCTACTTTGGAAGAAAGTGCTCCACGCCGTAGTACTTTTCAAAGTAGCAAAAAGGGCTTGTCGGGTTTATCGAATTTAAAAGTTTTACATTCACATCCAACTCCTTCTCATAATGTAAACTTTGATGAACTTCACCTTTATTTGATGCAGCTAAATGTGGATATCTCCCAACTAGATGATTTGGACGTCTTAGCATGGTGGAAGAAATACAAGGCGAGTTATCCGATACTTTCAAGAATGGCTCGAGATATCCTTACGGTTCAAATATCAACCGTGGCTTCGGAAAGTGCATTTAGCCAAGGAAGACAACAAATTGGAGACAATAGACACTCATTATCCGGATTTAGCTTGCACGTACTAGTTTGCATTCGTGATTGGATTAGATCGGAGCGACGCAACCAAAACTGAGGAGCGGTGGAAGTCGAAGAGGAAGAGATTGAAGATTTGATAGCAAGTGGAGGAGACCAAATGGAAGACTTTGAAGATATCTCAATGACCAAATTTGATATTGCGGAGATTAGCGAAATGACGTTTTGATTTTATTCTTGTACTACTTTTTTGCAACTCATGTATTATTTGCAAGTTAAAAAAACTACAACTTGCAAATAAATGTTATCCATTAATGAATAAAATATATGACTCATTGAGCTTGCTTCTATTTACTTGTGTTCATGTTCTTACTTATATACTTATTATAATATACATAGCTAAGCATATAAGTTAAGTTTTTTATAACTTAAGTATATTTATATTTTAGGTATATCTAGTATAAATATACTTAAGTTATAAACTTAGAAAAAGCTTAACTTATATGCTTAGCTACTTATAATGTACATATACTTGAGTTATAAAATAGAAATTTATAAACTTAGAAAAAAAACTTTTATAAACTTAGAAATAACTTAAACATAGTGTATATATATAAATAATAAAACTTAGAAATAACTTAAACATAGTGTATATATATATACATAACATATATAAATATACTTAAGTATACCTACAATATGCTTAGCTACTTATGTTATATAATATACATATACTTGACCTTGAGTTATAAAATAGAAAGTTATAACCTTAGAAAAAAAACCAATCTAGAATTTTATAAAATTCATAGGACTTTAGTTAGTAAATATATAAACTTAATTTATGATACATATAACTTACGCATATATATATATGTTGTTAGTTAGTAAATATATAAACTTATATAACATATATAAATATACCTCCAATATACTAAGAAATACTATAATATGTATATACTTAAGAAAAAAAAAAATTATACCGGATACCCAGTTTTATGGGTTGTACCCGGCCGGGTACGGTTTTCAATTTTCAACCCGGTAACTACCACTGTTGCCGGTTTTTTAACCGGTAACCGGCCGGTTGGGCAAACCGGTGCCGGTTGACAGGTTTAGTTGATACCATTATTATCCACTTAATACAAGGTTGATATATTATGTATAATCCTCTCCTCCTCCGTAGCCCCCCGCGGGCGGTAAAATGTTGTATAATATTGTGTGAGATCGCTCAGTGGGCTGTGTGACGTAATAATTTATGCTGGGCTGTATATTTCTGAAAATTTTCCTAAACCATGAATTAATCATTAAGGGGAAATTATTCTCTATGTATAAAAGGTGTTTATACACAAATATGGGCTAAAATTGGGTAACAAACTCAAAGTATGGTCTACGGGGTGTAAGTATTTTCAAAAATAGATATAGAGCATAATTTTCCCTTAATGACTAATTCATGGTTTAATCTCTGATAATGCTACCACTAGGTATAACATTAATCGTTTTCTTAAAAAAATAGTTTTGTTTCAATACTGAGAACTGTTCTTGTGGTTTTGTGTTTAAATATCGCAGCCGCATGAATGCTTTTCGTAATATGATTGAAAAAATGCTTTTGACGTTGTAGTTGGTTGATTAAATATCGGAGCCATATGAATGCTTTTGTTACTTTTTAGTGACTTTCTCTCATCCATTCAGGTACAAGCACCAGAAGGAGTTGTTCGTTGCCGCTGAAGGGATGTACACTGGACAATTTGTTTATTGTGGAAAAAAGCCACTTTGATGGTTGGTAATGTGTTGCCGCTTAGATCTATTCCAGAAGGAGCTGTTGTTTGTAATGTTGAGCATAAAGTTGGGGATCGTGGTATTTTTGCTAGGTCTTCTGGTGATTATGCTATTGTTATCAGTCACAACCCTGACAATGGTACCACTAGGTATGTTGTTTATCGTTTTGTTTAGTTATTGATGGCTGTTTTTGTTGATTTGAGTTTTAAGTTTGAACCCTTTTTGAATGCTGTTTAGTATGATTGAAATAAATCATTTTTTGAGCTGGCCCAACTAGTTTAGTAATGATTAATTGATTCACTTGCAAAAAAAAAATGCATTTGTAAATATGATTAGTTGATGGTTTGATTTCTGAATATAGTAGCTTAGTGAAGATAATGGTTAAACACGTGGGAAAGATTGTTCAGTTTTCACCAGCTTTACTGTAACGTCACCTGTAAAATATATCTGCTTAAGAACACCCGAGGGTGTGTTACTAGTCCTTTTTCCTAAAAGAAATTATAGTTTTGTTTGATTATTGGTAACTCTTCTTTTGATTTGTGTTTAAATTTGGAGCTTTATGAATGCTTTTTTAGCTGACCGACTAGCTGGGACTGGGATTGATGTGTGGTAGTTGATTGATTAATTGACTTGAAAATGCTTTTATAAATATGATTAGTTGATGGCTTGATTGCTTTACAGAGTAGCTTAGTCAAGATAATAATGGTTTAGTATTTACCAGCTTTACTGTAATGTAACCTGTAAATTCTAGTAGTATCTGTTTAAGAATACTTTGCAAGTGTAACTAGCTGAAGTTATGTCATGTTGCAGGTTTGGTCTATTTTACTGGTGCTGGTAAGTTTGTTATTGAGGTTCATTGTGTAGTGTTGGTGAAGAAAGAGTTGGGAAGCGTCCTCTGAAACCTGACGTTGATAATGATTGAACTTGGTGATAAGTTTTATGGTTTGATAAATTTGCCTTATTCCATGTTCACCCACATAATTAGAATTTCCGCATTATGTTCGGTTAGTTCTTCTCTGTATGAATTAGTTTGAAGACGTTTAGCTTAGTTAGATTCTTGTGATTTGCAATGGCAGTTTACGTTGTCATGCTATGTCCGATGTCTTTATCCATTATTTCTAGCAGATGTTGGTTTTGTGCATTGGTGATACTGTGGCAATACTGTCAGTTGCAAGTATTTCAGATATTATTGAAATCTGTTTGATCAAATATAATCTCAACAGGGTCAAGCTTCCATCAGGAGCCAAAAAGATTGTTCCCAGTGGATGTCGTGCCATGATTGGTCAGGTTGCTGGAGGAGGACGTACAGAGAAACCAATGCTTAAAGCTGATAATGCTTACCACAAGTACCGTGTGAAGAGAAACTGCTGGCCTAAGGTCCGTGGTGCTGCAAGGAGGACTGCTCGTCTTCGTGGTCAAGCTGCTGCTGCTGCTACTGCTTCCAAAGCTGACAAGGCTTAAGCCATTAACTTGTTACATTTTATCTTGTTATTGTATCCTGATCAATTTTGAGCGTTCAGTTAAGACCATTTGGTAGGAAAGTTATAACATGTTCAATTTTATTGGGACGTTCAGTAAGTTATGTTTTCATGATCCTTATGTGGTGCAGTTTACTATTTTCTTTTCTCAACAACATACCCAGTGAAATCTCACAATGTGGGGGTCTGGAGAGGGTAAAGTGTACGCAGATCTTATTTTCAAAAGAGCCTCGGCTCAAGAGAAAACATGATGAATGAAAGTGAAATTAACGAAAGCGAAAAAGTAATGATAAAGCAGGAAAAAAAAAAAAGAGCGGTAGCAGGAATCAAAGTTACTATTTTCTTTTCTCGTGCGTTAAATTAAATTATTGGACCTTGACATGAGGGAAAAATTGGAAGTTCTCCGAGGAGATGGACTCTGTTGTCTGTGGACTTTGAAGTAAGGGAGAAATTTGAAATGCGGTCACACATTTACTTGCTGATTTGAATTAGTTGGTGGTGAAGCTTAGAAATATTTACTGTTTGGCTTCTTGAGAAATCAAAATTCCTGCATTAATAATACTTGCATAACTTTATTTAGCGATTATACGGCCCCTTAAATGTTTCTTATTTATGTTAAAAGTGGACTATCCATTTATTTATTGTCTAATGTGCAAGCGACGAAGGTTTCTTCATCGGAGTATTTAAGCATAAACAATATTTTAGATAAAAAGAATTACGCATGTTTATTTTGGATTCGTTGGTGATAATATTGGATATCCACTCACTCTACAAATTCTTATCTTGCCCTTTTATTAAATTAATTATATAGTTTTCTTGACTTTCTGTTGGCCGGCAAAGCTGATAGGAGCATATAATTGGAGAAATGTTATATAGTACAATTGTTTGTAATTTTAAAATTTAGAAGGCATGCCTTGCGTGTGAAATTTTAAATTTAATGATTTAATCCATGATTGACTGACCTTTTCTTTCTTAAAATATAAATATCACTTTATTTTCCCTCTATTTTAGCTCCCATTTTGTTTCGGAATATGATATAACTCATGTTTCATATAATCAACCTGCATTTAGTTTTTCTTTTCCTTTTTATTTAATAGCGGTGTTCAGGTCAACTTGGCCATATCTCGACTATTTATCGGATATTTTTTACCCCTCACTAGAACAAGCACCAGAAATCACAACTTTTCTTTTTAGTTTGTTCAAAAGAGAATAATTATTTTTATATTTACAAACAATTTAAATCTAAAGTTATTACTTTGCTTCTAATGGGATGATTCATAGTCATGTATATAGCTTAGTTCAAATCGCAAATTTCAAATGTCTTTCATTAATTTTTCAATCATACCTAGTCAAAGTGCATCACTAAAATTGGGGTGGAGAAAATACTAACCGATTCTTCAAGAACTAATTGTGTAGATCTTTGCGTTATCAATGAATATAAATAACACAAAACAAACATATATAGTATGTCAAACTCTAATGGGTCGTTTGGTTGGTAGGATAAGAATAATAATTCCGAGATAATATGTATGATTATTTTATCATGCATCTGGTTATAAGTATTAATTAATCTCAAAATTATTTTATCCCGATATTTGTACTAAAATGGTGGTGGGATAGCTACCCACATGGCATATCCTTGTCTATCCGTCCCACTAACCAAACGACCCGTAATAAGTCTCATCCTCTCCCCTTTTTTTTAAGGTAATGATATCCTACGATCAGTTATTTTTTAAATCGAAGAAAACAATCCTACAAAAAGTTTATGTGTTTTATTTAGCGATATCTTATATTATTTTTTATCTCCTAAGGAAGAAACTGTATAGCTAAACAATATTTGTAATGGACCACAAAATCGACCGCTCCTCTAAAAGTTTATTTAAAGTGATCTTTAAATAAATATACACCAGAAGTTTTTTTTTTTTTTTTTTTTTTTTTTTTGGCAATGGATAAAACACCAAACTCTAAAAAAACAGAGGACAATAGTAACATTTGGCTCTTATAAACTGTCTGAGCAAAAACTATTAAGTTCGACCGAATTCGTAGCTAAGTTTCTACCGCCGCTCCAGATAAAGTGGACATCTCTTCCAAAAAGGTTATTACTCTATGCAAGTAATATGTAAACTAAACTACCAACCATAAGTGGATAATTTATTTATTTTTGTTTGGGCAATGGATAAACCACCAAATTCTAAAAAAAACACAGGACATTAATATTATTTAGCTCTAATAGTAGGAAACTCACCAACCATTCTTGTTTTTATAATGTCTCCGCACTGCTCGCAAAACCATTTAAGCCAAACTACATTAAAAAACTTTCCTAATCCAAAGAGAAACACAGAGAGAAAGAGATATATAGATAGTATATATATATATATATAGATAGAGAATTATAGAAGAAAAAAACAAAAAAATTACTACTATTATCCATTTTATCAAACACCTTTTGTGCTATCTATCATACACATTTTATCAAACACCTATAGCATAATCTATCCTAGACAATTTATCAAACACCTTTCGTGCAATCTATCATACACATTTTATCAAACACCTTTTCGCACAATCTATCATAACACCTTTTACACGACCTATCATACGCATTTTATCAAACACCTTTCTTGCAAAGTGCAATATATCACACACATTTTATCAAACACTTCACAAGCGTAATCTTACTTACGCATTTTATCAAACACCTTTCTAACAATCTATTATACACATTTTATCAAACACCTTTCCGGTTATCTATCATACATCTTTCCGGCAATCTATCATACGCATTTTATCAAACACCTTTCCAGCAATCCATCTTACACATTTTATCAAACACCTTTCAAGCAATCTATCGTACACATTTTATCAAACACCTTTCAGGCAATCTATCACACACATTTCATCAAACATATTTCGTGCATACCTGGTAAATATGAAGTTTTTCATTGAATTAGTAGCATGTTGTGGCTGTTCATCAAATCGCGCGCATCGTCCTGCAGAGGATGAGGAAATCCTTGTTACTGCAGATGCTGAAGCGTCATTTGATCATAATAACAACATCATTACATATAAAAAGAGACGGCGAAGGAGACGAACGTTAGCGAGATCTGCTGGTTCATTGCCTGAATGGAAACCGTCACTTTCATCCATATCTGAAGATGGAATTGCAGCTAATTCCAGCAGGAATTTGAAGAAGAAGAAGGTCTCTGTCAATCAACTCCATCATCATCGTCGTCCCCAGAAACCCAGGTAACGCTGATGTGAAATATGGATGTGAGCGCTATATACTTCCTCTATCCAATTTATGCGGTACTTTTTTTTTTAATATAATATATTTTTTTATTTGATAATAATTTAACTTTAAACTTTACCTTTTTATACTTAATGAGATGATCTATAACTATACAAATATTTTTGACTTATTTTAGATCATATGATTCAAAAGTGTTATTTTATTTCTTAAATTTTGTGTCGTCAATCAAATTATATCGCGTAAATTATAATGATGAAGGAGTAATAGTCAACAAACTTCTACTTCCTCCGTCCCAATTTTTTAAGTATCAGGCATAGAGTTTAAGAAAACAAAATGAGATTTTTGAATCTCTTGGTGCTAAATTAAAAATGTGTATAATGTACTAAACTGTCTTTTGAATCTTATGGCTATAACTAAAAAGGAAATTAAAACACTTAAATTGGGACGGAGGGAGTAATTTTAGTATGATAAGAAATCTATCTACGGCCAATTAAAACTAAACTCTCCCTGTTTCAATTTATATAAACCTATTTTCGTATTAGAATTACTAAAAATAATGATCATCTTTCTATATTTGTAAATAATTTACCTCTACACAAAATATATGTGATTCATTTAACATCACAAATTTAAAAGTGTTCTCTTCCTTCTTAAATTCCGTGCCATAAACTGATATGGAGGGAATAGTAGCTTTTAAATGTCGATGATAGTAGACTCGTTCCTATACCTTTCTCAAACATAAATACAGTGCTTAGTTCACTTGGTGCTGAGCTAGTTTTTGTGACCTAAGTTTCAAGTGGCTCAACCTTTGTTACTTGAATTACGCCCCGAGGGCAGCTTAGTCGGCTTGTTGCAGCGCTCGTATTTGTGACCTAAGTCACAAGTACCCCACTTAAACTAAACCCGGGGGAAGCTTAATTACCTTGGCGCGTGGCTCGTTGTTGGGATCGAAATAATATGACGTCATGCGAAAGCTAACAATTGCAAGCCTTGAACGACGATAAACTAGACAACAAAATACACTAAAAATGCATAATATTATAATATGATTTGGTCAATTGATCTACATATTGAAAAACTAATATAAAAAGGCATAAACCTATTGAAAGAATAATCTTCCCCTAAACAAAACTCTTAACCCTAAAAGATTACATTGTGTTCTAGTTGTGCGAATGATGTCTTCAATTTATAGATGTCCAGAACTTTTCCTTCAAAACAAGAAATAACCAAATATGGAAGGGAATTACATTTTTCTTTTTTGGAAAAAGTAAAAGTAATTATGGTAATACTTTGACTTTCATTTAACAAAAAGGTAAAACTCAAATATATGGTAAGAAAATCAGGACAAAAACCCTAAAACTCGTATCTGTGACCTAATCACAAGTCCCTACCTTTGTCAATTGGATTAAGCTCTAAGGTAGCTTTTATTATCTTAATTTTAAAAGTAAATTCATACTATCTAAATTGTACATTATATCTTATTTGTGTACTTAGACACTCGTAATTCAATTATATCTCATTTCAATTGGGCATGTATATTTCTAAGCTTTCGTAATTATGATTTGTGCATTCATAATGATGTCATAAGTGCTTTAGGGCATCCTCAATATTTGCTTTCAGATACCGCTGTACAATTACAACTCATTTTTCTTCATGGATACAAAATACCCATGCTTTAGCACTGGTGGTACTTGAACCACCGGTTAACTAGTGGGATAGTGATTTTGTAGTAGTGGGTGGCAAGGGTGGGTTTATTGTTTATTCCATTAGGAACCGTTGATTTCTTGAATCTATTTAGGATGAATAGAAATTAATGTACCAGTAAATTTCGGACATTTTTATGGTTGCTATATTGCCTTGTTTCTAATTTTCATGATTTTTTTTTGGTTTGGTTCTCCAGGATAGCTTGCCTTGCTCAAATGGTTCCATCACCGTTCTTGATTTGATATTGGATTAATCGAACCTCTTTCCAGTTTCCAATTACCCTCCGGCTCTCTATTGTGTAAAATAATTAAAACTTTGTATATATCGTGTAAACCTTTTTTTTTCTTTCCTTTTTTCATTTCATTTCAATTTCCATTATCTTCTCTCTCTATCTGTATTAATAGAATGAGCATGATATTTGCAAAAAAAAAAAAAAAAAAAAAAAAAAAAAAAGATACTAAAAAGCTATATTAAGTTATAAGTCTGTGTACATGTATAAACCTTGTTGAGAACATTTGTTTAATAAGTAAATTAGTGAAATGCAAGACATTATCAGTGAATTTACAAAATGATGTTCTTGAAGATTTTTGTTTAGATATAAGAAATAACAATTTTCATCTATAATAAAAAAAAGATAGATGGGATAAGAAATAAGTTCTTGAACATATATAGATCATTTGTTAAAATCTCTCTTCGGTATGTTTTCTCTCGGCGCACTTTAGCTAAAGTGCGCACTCCATGGGAAAGAGAGCACGCATACCATCTGAGAAGGCATTGCAAGCTCAGGCATCGTCATTACTGGCCATGGCAAACAACAAACGCAAAGGAACACAGAATAAAGCAGGAATGGCGACACAAACAGATGTAATGTACGAAGAAGGTTGTGATTCACCCGCATCGACTTCAACTCGCATCCCGGACGGATAAAGGATGAACGATTCCTCGTGACATTCAAATAGGAACAGAAATCACCGGTGAACAACTCAAAAGAGGTTTCTCCTCAAAGGGGAATCACCGAAAATACAATGAAGAGTGGACTGTCACTGGAATTAGGGCAAAGCAGCGGGGAACCCGCATGAGAGCAAAATTCGACGTTATTCCGGGTCGACGATTTGGAGCCTAAACACATGGATCCACGGGGATAATTTTGACATAGGTAAAATCGCTACACGCCGGGGTTCAAATTAGACTATGTTGCTCCTATAATTCATGGTGATTCTCCCCCGTATGTGAAATAGCCGAAGGATACAAATTAAATTGAGTATCGGAAAAATTCGTTGTGTGTTATGTCCTTGGGGCCCATCCCCCTCTTTCGCATTGGGAACGGGTTTATTCAAAGAATGTGGAATAAGCATGGTATAAACAAAATAGCTATGCTAAAGAATGGAATTGTGATAGTGAAATTTGACTCTGAACTTGGTAAGGCTGAGGTGTTGCAAAGGGGAATCTTCCATTTTGATAGTAAACCTTTTATCGTGAAGGCATGGTCCTATGAAATGGAATTCACAAGAGAGGAACCGTACACAAAGACCTATTTGGGTGAAGTTTCTGGGTTGGAGTTCAAGTACCGGAGTTCGGGTGATTGGTAAGATTGGTAGCTTAGTGGGAAGCCACCGATGGCGGCATTACAATACGAAAAAGAAGACAGGCTGCATTTTGCAAGACCGCGATGAAGTGGGAATGGATGCTGAGTTGCCAGAAAAAATATGTTTCATGAATGAAAGAGGAGATTTGATAGAACAAAAAATTCAGTATGAATGGAGACCAATTTTATGCAAATTCTGTAATAAACACGGGCATAGTGAAGAGGTGTGTAGGAAGAAGAAACCACTAGTTCCAACAGTGGTGGAACCAGCAGAGCAGGTGGATAAAGCAGTTTCAACGCAAGGGAAGGATGGAGTTTCAACAAATACTGGGAAAGGAAACAAGGATATGGGTCCTAGTTGCAACACAACTACAAATATTGGTATGGGCAAAGAGGTCGAAGTTAATAATGAGCAGGAGCAGATGCAAATAGTAGCACCAAATGATAAAGGGGAGCAAAATCCACATGCTCAAAGAGGGGATACACAGGCTGCTAGGCCACAGGAAATATGGGTGACACCAAGAAGAGTAATAACTAATCAACAACCGTACCAAGGCAGATAAAGAGAAAACCAAGAATACATATCAAGTGCTGACAGAAGGTAGATTCAGTGGGCAAAGGCAGCAACAAGGGCCCAAGAATGGAGGGGTTATTCGTCCACCTGGGGATGGATAGCTATCTCATATGGAATGTTAGGGGCCTTAATGGCTCCAATAAACAAAAGGAGGTCAAACTCCTTTGTAATAAGATGAATGCTGGAATAATAGGGTTGGTGGAGAATAAAATTAAAGTAGGTAGGATTGAAAACTTGGCTAAGCAATTGTTTCCAGGTTGGGGATACGTCACAAACTTGGAAAAGCATTACAATGGAAGAATTTGGGTTCACTCGAGACCGATTATTTCCGATTAATGTCTCAAGACGACAAAGACAAGGCATTTGTCTTTGGCAAATGCGGACAAAGGGAATTTTCCCACGGGTTTCCGCATAATACCAATGAGGATAGAAAAATCCTTAGGAGTTATTTGGTTTTGGAAAGTAGTTCAAGTCCCTTTGGCTAGAAATTTGGTGTTTTTCCCCCCTTTTTTTGGGGGGCCGATGGTTTGGAGGCAATCCCTTTAAATTTGGGGAGAAGTAAAGATTTCCAGAAGTATCGACGAAAGTAGTTTGGGATTGAAATGCCACAAAAGGGGATAGATACATTTGGGGGCAGCAGGGATCAGAATTTTGGGCCCAAAAATTTGGGGCGTTCCAATTTTTTTTCCGCGGGAATTTGGATTATACAAGGGCCCCCAATATCGCTACTTTTCTACCCGGGACAAACATCATAGTCCTATTCATGTAGCAAAAGAGATTGCAGTAAAACAAAGGAAAAAGCCTTTTAAATATTGTAATACTTGGTCCACACATCCAAGTTTTTTAGAGATAGTTGGGGAAATCTGGGAAAAAAAAGCATACCGGGATGTGTGTAAAAATTTGAAGGGTAAAGGCTAAAGGGAAGCCTTGGCATTTAAACCCCCAACACTTCGAGGTTTTGGGGAGGGCAAAAGAGGTTTAAAGGTTTTGGGGGATAAAAAAAGGCTTTTCACGCAACCATCGATTTGAGATTACGAAAAGGGGAAAAGGGATAAAATTTCCCGCAAGAAATCTTCATCCGGAGATATATTTACAAAAAAGGGGAGCAAACCCTACGGCTTAAGCTGGAGATGATAACCCCTGATTTCTTCTCAATTATTAAACATAAAAACCCAAAAAAGTTTTTATAACACAACCGCAAGATAAAGGGGAAGGGGGGCAAAGAACAAGATTTTTCACATTTTGGTGGATTTTTATACGAACTACTATGGGGGAAAAAAGGCCAACGAACCAAAGCCTTTAATAGTTTTCCAAGAATGGGTATTAAATAGCCAAAAAATTAAATTTGATAAAACCCTTTTATTCGGGGAATAAAGGCCAAGCAAGTTTGTTCGCTTTTTGGATAAGAACAAGATCCCCCCGGGATGGATCCCGGGAGGGGTTTTTTTTAAAACGTTTGGGAAAAAATTTGGGAAGGACTTTTCCCAGGCTATACTTCATTTCCCCCAAAAATGGTAAGCCCCTTTAAAAGGGTTGAAGAAAATTATGTTTGTTTCCGATCCCTAAAGTAGATGTTCCAAAAAAAGAAACAATTTAGCCCAAATTTTCCCCGTTGTAATGTACTTTACAAGTGCATATCCAAGAGATTTGTCCCGTTTTGAGAAAAGAATAATTATTGTAAGGGTAAAAAGGGGGATTTGTAAAAGGGTATCATTGGTACATAATGGTTTAAAATGTCAACCTTTTTAAGACATTATAATAAAAGACCACTCCCAAAATGCCCCCATGAAGATTGATCTTTGAAAAGATAAAGGGCATGGTGAGTTTGGGGATTTATTCCCCTTTGGGTTGGCCGGGGGTTTTGAATCTTTTTTTCAATATTGAATGACTGTGGCCCTCCACAAAATTTTCTTTAAGGGAATTGGGGAAGGGATAGGATACTTTGAGGGTCAAAGGGGTTTGAGTGCTGGGACCCCATGTCCCCAACCGTTTGGCCGGGGCATGGAATACCCCGGGTTTAAAAAAAAGAGTCGACTACCCCCGACTTGTGTTCCACCCTAGGGAAAGGGGGATAAGGGAATTTCATCTTATATTTGCCGACGATCTAATGATTTTTTGTAAAGGCCAGGAGAAATCAATAACCAGAGTTATTGAGGCTTTGAAGCACTTTAGTGAGGTCACTGGATTAGTTGCCAATCAGGACAAATCAAATTTATTTTAGGGCCCGGGGTTTGGGGAAGATTCCGAAAAGGGAAAAGTTCGATCACCGGGTTCCAACCGGGACACTGCCTTTAGATACTTGGGGCTTCCCCTTTTCATCCAAGAAGTGGGCTGGGGGACCGGGCCCTCACCGGTGGACAAAAACCCACATAAAATTTCGTTTTCATGCTAAAAATTGTCTTATTGGGGGCCGGAAAAACATTATAAATTGCTTTTTTCTATCTATAACTAATCGGGGCGGTTTATCCCCCTTTAAAGCATTATAAAGGGGGGGGGACAAAAATGCAGGGTTATTTTGGGGATGTTCGAGGAGAAAAGGGAAAATAGCACTTAAAAAGGGAAAAATATGCTTTAAAAGGGTTTTGGGGGCAATATTAAGAGTTTAAGGTTTTGGAAAAGCCAACGTTTGGTAAATCATATTAAAAATTTGCCAGCAACAAAGAGATGGATGGGGCAAATGGGTGGGGGTATTTATATTTTTAAAGGAGAAATAGATATCTGGGTCCACCAAGCACCAAAGGATTGCAGTTGGTACTGGAAAAAAATCAATTCACTGAAGACTACAATGGTTCAATGGTATAGAAATGGGGTGTATATTCTGACACAGAATGGGGATTATTCAGTTTCAAAGAGTTACAATGCATTGATAGGCAGGCACACAAGGATCCCCGGTGCCGATTTGGAACTCTATCTGTACCTGCATTAGATTCATCGAGGTTAGCTAACCAAAAAGGTTGTTGACAAAGGATAGGCTCATTAGTTGCCAATGTTCGATGACGGAAACGTGAATTATGCTCAAATGTTCAGGTGGAAACACATAGGCACTTATTTGCAAGTTGTGCATGGTTTCTGTAATAAGGGAGCGAGTCAATGTCCGGATTCTATAGAATTTGAATGCTCGAAACATTACAACGGGTCGAGAGAAAGGAAGAAATTCAAGGAGCCGTCGTTGCAATTTGGGGTGCTATGTTGTACCACACCGGAGGCAAGAAATACTTGGGGCCGGATAAGCAGTAACCTCACTCCATTGCCAAATTCAAGGGGGAAAAGGAAAGAGTGGGTTTTTTTCGTACAAAAAGAGCTTACGTAGTAGACACTTGATTCAAGAATTTGGTAGTTGAGTCGCTAACGATCCGATTGTTAAGTTATTTTGCATTTCTAGACTCAGGTTTGTATAGGCTGCATTTGTGTTTGTTTTTTATTTGCCTTGAGATATTGGAGAGTAGCAACCTACCTGGAAGGAGGCTACTGCTCTAATGAAGTTGGATGATGTATTGGATTATTTTGTTAGTAAGGTAATATATTTACAGGTTATTACCAAAAAAAAAAAAAAAAGATAGGATTTTTCAAAAACTAAGTAACCTAAATATATGAGTTTATAAGTTCATCCCGAACGCAATTTTTTTTTTTTTTTTTTTTGGTTGATAAAAAGGTGTATTTTGATAAATAATTAGTGATAGTTCAATAGAAACGCAAACACATAATAATTTCGACGTGTTTTCATAAATAAAAGAATAGTTTAGTAGGAAGGAAACTCACAAAAAGTAATACTTGTTGTGTGTTTTTGAGTTGTCATAGAATCTCAAACTCAAACTCATAAAGTTCAAATCCTAAAAATGTTTTTTTGTGGCCTGATCACTACCGCTATCTAAAAACAACTTAAAAATGGTGTGGGATGACCATTTTTTCAATCGCTTATATTTAGCCGTGTCCAAATGTAGTTGAAAAATAATTCTTTTTTAAAAAGAAAAATAAAATTTAACAAAAATGGCCCATGCAAAAATACACTGTTCTGAAATATTTCCGCAGTTTAGTTAGAATTATTTTGTCAAAATTTTATTTTCATATTGAAAGTGATTAAATTTTGAACAATTTTGAATTAGTGGCTGAATTTCAACGAGCAGTATGAAAAATACTCCCTTTTGGCAGAGAGTTCAGGAAAATGAAGAAATTTTTTAAATCTTATAATCTTAAATTAAAAATATATAAAATGCACCCAAAAAAAGAATAAAAACATTCTTTTTTAAATGGTCTAAAAGGCAAAGTAACACAAATAAATTGCAAAAAGGAAGAACACTACTAATAAGAATAAGAAAACTATAGGGAAATCTACATGGTATAGAGAACATTAAGCCTTATTTATATTTAATAGTATATTTTGCCTAAATTACATCTCATAGCTAAATCTTGTATGTCAATTACACAAGATAACTAGATAATAAAATTATATTGTATTTAATATTTAAAACTATTTTTCTCTATTCTCTCACAATCCCTCCCCATTTTCCTCCATTTTTCTCTCCATCACTCTCTCCGCCGTCTTCTTTTTTTGCTCCAACAACCACCACCACCGGCGTAGTCCGCGGGCTCACACGCCTCCTTCATCGCTTCTTCTCTCTCCACCGCCGCAATACGGAGACTCCGACGAGTTCCCCCACCGTCGTTCTCTTTTATATATTTAAATCTCTTTGTTTTCTAGAGAGAGAAAGCTCCAAAGTTATATTAATGGTTTAAACTGCCGGAGCCATGCTCGTATCCGGTGTCGTTTATCGCCGCGCTTGCCCCTCCTCATCATCAACAGATCCGAGCTTTATTGTTTTCCGTAAAAGGGAAACTTTTTTTTCTTTTTTTTTTGATCTACGCGCCGCTCCAAATGTTTTCAGGCGCTCGATCCGAGTTTTTATTTTTTTAATTTAAATTGGAGTGTATACATATAAGTATACGGTTGTTTTATCGATGTTTTTTAAGGAGATCTTTTGTATACAAAATGAATACAAGAATTTGAAGTGTATACAAATGAATACAATAATTTTATTTTTATTCAGCTTTTGAGTGTATTCGTTAATTTTTTTGGAAAATTCAATTACAGTAAGCCGAATACAATTTTTTTTGTATTTATGTTTAATACAATGATTTTCTTATACAATAAAGGAATACAATGTAAAAATAGCTATAAATGAATACAACCGAGTTAATACAATTGACGGAATCAATCAATTAATACTATGACTTAATACAAAAAAATTTTTGTATTTATTCGCCGTATTCATGAATAAATACGTTTATGAATACAAAACCATTTTTGAATACGAAAAAAAGATGCATGCATGTAAATATAAATCCAGAAACTTACAAGAAAAATTTTAAAACCAAAGTGTAGTATTTATATAAAATTCCCAAAACTATATCACTCATGTTCCACAAAGAAGAAGACAAGGAGCAACAAAAACTGGGCCGGGGCAACTGTCCAAGGTCCATAAAACTGCTACTTCCAACTCTATCCAAATTCCCTTCATCATCGCCTATTGTGAATAGCTTCTGTTTTTCAAAGATTTTGAAGAAATGGCGGCAATGGCAGCTCTGCAAAGCTCATTTACTTCGCTTTCCATCTCCTCAAACTCATTCTTGGGCCAACCTTTTTCTCCACTTCCTCTCTGCCCACCTCTGGTACTACATATGCTTTCTTTAATTTACTACTCTTTTCAAATTCCTTCTTTTTTCTTTTTTCTTTCCTATTAGTAGTCATAGTATTTATCCCCGAGTTTCCTGGCTTCGATTTTTCTTGTTCTTTACTTAGCATATTGCTTTGTTGCAGTTATCGTCCATTTTTCTTATTTCACCTGCTTTATTATTGTTTTATTTCGATTAGTTGTCATTCGAAATGTACCTCTCTTCTCAAAATAGGAGTAACGCTCGTTGACACTTTACCCTCCCGACCCCTTTCGGCCTCCACTACACCGGGATGTTGTATTGTTTTTATTTTTTGTTTTCACTTATTTGTTTATAGACACCAACCCACTATATATACAAACAACAACATACCTGATAATCTAAGGAGATCTTTGGAGAGGATAAAGACAACTGCTTACAGCTAGAGGAACATGTAGCGTGTCGGAATTGGACTCTTAAAAGTCTTAATTGTATTAACGTAAAAAATGCCCCCTTTATTCTTCATATGTGCTATTTTTATCCCCTTTATTTTCCATTATGTGTACTTTAGACACAAAATTGAAAGGTTTCAATTATGCTATTTATAAATGTTTTTTCTTATACAATATAGGATAATTTTTAAATTAATTATTAGCATGTCAATTTTTTGATAATTAATTTATATTTTTAAACAAAAGCACATATATTTACTGCTGAACATAATAAAATTGATCCCTTTGTACAACGATTATTCTTGGGAAAGTATTTTTTTCATATGCCTTTTATATTTTTTCATATTTTTACCCGGGCTCGTACCCGTATCCATAACCGGATACGCACCCCGAATCTTAAAATTTAGATTTTGCCGAACGACCGTATCGATACCCGCACCCAAGTCCCTGTAACTTAGCACCCTTTTACCCTGGCGCTCAATGACTACAGAAAAAGAAAAATAGAAGCATTTAAAATCAGTTTTTCTTCTTTAAAAAAAGCCTAAAATCGTGCGTATCCCATTAAGCCCAAATCTGGTATACATTGTAATTTTGTTGGTATTTTGAAATGTTTAAAAGATCTTTACGTTTTATAATATAAAGTTTAATAGATATTATTACGTCATTTTCCCTTATAAGATAAGCTAGTTGTAACTGATTTTGCAATTCTCCCCGTTTCAGTTGTTACTTTGCTAAAATTGTGGCCATTTAATGAACTTAAATGAAATCCAACATATCTCGAAATCTGGCCGTTGTTTGCATCATCATATGTTCGGGCACTCTGAGTCCTTTCGTGCGGATCAGTTTGGGCCTATGTTGTCCGGTATGAATGAAGCGAGTCCCACATTCATTCTCAGACGGTTTAATAAAATTTTTGGTCTGACTGGCATTAAGTAACTCAGTAGTTTATTGTAATCCTCTCTATGATGGCCACGTGTCTGATCAAATAGTCTTTGCTCTCAGTATATTTTCACGAATACAAGTGTTAACAAAAAAAATTAAATTTTGTACAAACAATTTAAAGAGTAAGATGTAAAAGTAATTATTCGACATAAATATCTAATAAGAGTAAGCTTTTGCCTCAATTTTTTTGTCGGATTATCCTTCAAAGGCACTGGTCTTTAATTTTTTCCCCTTAAATTGGTAGTCTTTAATTTTTACCTTCATCCGATAACGAGGCCTAGGTTCAATCCCATCAAAAAAAAAAAATTTGGGTTTGAGGAGTTT
>NW_026727078.1:0-35638 GCF_029784015.1 Lycium ferocissimum | reverse complement strand
AAAACTTGAGTATGATTTACTATTGAGATAAATATAAAAAAAGTGGAGCTTTTTTGTGATACAAGACTTATTGTGAGGGTACTTGCTACAGCCGGGAAGTAAAAGAGGGACATGTACTATTATGTCATTGAGATTCGCTTGTTTGATTCATTTCTACGGGTCGAGTTGATCCAAGTTCATATGACTATGGCTTTCGTGACTTGTACCCTCACCGTCGCTTATTGGTTTGCATTGATTTACCACGTTTACACTCATTTATGCATTTGTACACTGATACATGATGGAAATGGATTGGAAGACTTGTGGCATGATGCCATGTGTTTGAACTTGATATTGCTAAATGTTCATAGTCCATACATACTAGTGAGCTAGAATACGTTGAGACATACATTGTGATGTGAAATTTGTGAAGATGTTAATATAATCTTCTTGTTGCACTTGTGATACTATTTGATACATGGTACTTGATGAATTTATCATTGAGAGTGATGTGACAGTGTTACGACACATATAAAAAGGCACATTTGACCGGGGTGAGGATATGGCCTACTTGTGAGCAGGTGGCCCGAGGTTCGTTCCGAAAGGAGGTACAATGATGTGGATCCGCATCCGAGGTTCTTTTCGGAGTGGAGGATTTATGGCTCGGGTTCGAGGAGTGATTCCGGAACCAGTGGAGCGGATTGCACGCCAAAACAGGTACATGGACACCATGGGTCCCCTGCATGTCATGACTACTAAGCAATGACATCAATTAGCGTGTTTGTACATTTCGCATGATTGGCCAATTACATGGTATTACATTGCTTTACTCGTCATTACATTTTATTCAACATTGTTACATGCTGGTTTAGTTCGATTTTTCTTTGGTTTGTCGAATGGCTTTTGGGACATAAATATGACCATTGATCGAGTTCACTTTTGTCACGACCCAACCCCGTAGGCCGTGACTAGTGCCCGAGCTGGGCACCCAAACACATTCATTATTCCGAATCACAAACAGATGGCTTATACGTATACAAATATCAGACGCTGTCTCAAACTGTCTCAAACACAAACATATATATATATATCAGAAGCCGGCAAGGCTATCATATGGCGCAACGGCCCAAAACATATACAAATGCAAGCCGACGAGGCTGACACGGCGAATGGGATCGCCCAGAACATATAACATACGGACACACCTGTACAGAAATAACCATAACCCACATGCATGTCTACAGACCTCTAAACAGAACAACAGAATCATATGACGGGACAGGGCCCCCGCCGTACCCCTGAATAAACAAATACATATGCAACGGAAGATCAAATATACCAAAATATGGGCTCCAGAATAAAGGGAGCACTCCAAACAGCAGGATAGGTGTCCTAAACTGGCGGATCACCGAACTGTGCGTCTGTACCTGCGGGCATGAAACGCAGCCCCCGAAGAAAGGGGGTCAAATATAATATGTCTTGAGTATGCAAAGCAGAAGATACGATCGCAGAACTCGAGTCAAAAATCGAAATGTAAGTACAGAAAATAAGTGCAATATCCAAAATACCAAAATGTTTATTTTTAAAATACAAATCATACATGGGGCTCAGAAAATATGGTCGCCCGCCCGTCAATGGCGCCATAACACATCATACTCCAGAAGATTTCATATCTCCGAAACCCGACATATCACATATCACATATACACGGTACCCGGCCCTATAGCAGAGGGGCTCGATGAACCGGACACATCATAACACCAAATATACACGGTACCCGGCCCTATAGCAGAGGGGCTCGGCGAACCGGACACATCATACTCCAGAATATCACATAGTGCGCACGATAACATAACCGGCCCGGGACTCGGCGAAGGATGCAATAACCATTTGCACGAGCAGAGTCGTGAGTAACCATATGCATAAAATCATTATCATAGACTCAAAAGATAAGTAAACTAACCAAACTTGAAGTCGGGATAATAGTCATACCATGTTCTTTCAAAAGTCATCAGAAATATATTAAGGAAAGTCGCGGGACCCACGGACGGGTGTCGACCCGAGCCGGGCCCGCCTATGGAAAACATAGTCATCATATGCTATAAAACCTCCTACGAACATATCGAGGCGATCCGGTTCTGTCTACGAAAGTTACGGCCCTTTTTCCGACGTAGAACTTTTTAAGAACAAAACTTTTTATGCAACATTTGAAAATCAATTATTCCAAAGACATGAGGGCCATTATTTCATCACATTACGAATGTCAAAGATGAAATGCAAATAAGAATCGTAGGCATACTCGGATCGCAAGAATAGAATTTCCTCGAGGCTCGTATCATAGCCTATTTACAACTAAGGCATGCCAAAAGAAGGAAGAGTTAAGCTTTACATACCTCGTTCGCTCTCAAAGCTAATCCAAATCAAACCTATGTCTCGGACTCCCCAAGATCTACACAATGTCATTAAATACCAACGTTAACGATAGGCATTTAGGAGTTCATTTCCAAGCGAACACTAAATTCTCGTAAATTTGAGCAGCATTTCCCCTGTAAATACAACAACCCCGAGAATTTAACTTGGCCAATTCAACAACAACAACACCAACAATCATTCTAACAACATCAACAACCAATCCGAAATGCATTATAACATTAGTAACTCCCTTCTACATCATTCAACAACATTCATTATATTCAATTCAACGGCTTACATTCAAACCAACATCAACGCTCATGCATTCAAATACTAGCCCGAACCCGTACCAACAATATTCAAGGACATTTAAAACAATTCACACAATATTTCAAACATCCCAAACAACACTCCAATTCACCCAAAAACTGCCCCAAACCCGAGAACAACACAACTATATTCCTTTCTCCCAAATTCATGAATTACACCAACAATCCACACTTTAACAATGTCATTTCCATAAATACAAAAATTATATATGAATCACATTAAGGTGCCAAACGTCCCACATCAACTACAACTTCAACTTGAGTCATTAAATCCTCATTATAAGCATGGAATTCATCACGACAACAATCAAAACACTAAATAGAACTAATTCATTCTTTGCTACACCTCACAAGCCATATTCGGCCAATACATCCACAACCAAATTTCATGATTTTCATTCATTTCAACACACTACACAACTAAACATGCTACATAGAATTTAATCCATTACACACACAAACACACATGCATGGCTACAAGCCATGCACACGGCTTCACTTCCACATGCAATTCTTTCATGAATTTCATCCATATTTTCATACTACGACATACATAAACCTTCCATAACATATAAAATAAGATTAAATCTTACCTTTTCCCTTCAACTTCACAACTAGCTAGGGTTTGCAAAGGATGAAAATAAGTGATTTATTGATTCCAACAACAACTCCACGTTAACAAGGGACCTCCAATTAGTGGGTTTGCTAGGAAGAAATAATTTTTTGATGGCTAATTTTGGTCTTGAATTTTTGGGAGGCTTGGCCGAATGGCCTTGTTCTTGGTCTCCAAGATTCTTGATTTTTCGTCTAAGTGTGGAATGGTAAAAAGATGACTTATTAGTCATCTTTGGTGATCATATATGATTTACACAAGTGTCCATGGCCCACACATGGGTTAGACCAATTAAATTTGGTCACAAAATGTGTGGGGCCATTCCCAAGCCACACGGCCAACATGGCCAATTTTCAATAATTTCTAACTTTCCAATATTTCACTTTTAACCCCAAATTTTCCTAAATGTTCCATGCCAACAAATTCATGAACAACTTATGCCTTAAAACAAAATCGAAGGTCAAAAGTCTCGACTTTGTATCCCGGAATAGTCTTGTCTCTAACTTATCATGGTTAACTCGGATTGTCCCAATGTACAAAATACGGGATATAACATCCTCCCCCCCTTTAGAACATTCGTCCTCGAATGTTAAACTAACCCTACGGGTCTTACAAACAGTTCGGGGGAGTTTCTTTTATAGCTATCACACACAATTCATTCATTGATCAACATAGTTAAGTAAGGAATTTAAATTACCTGTAGGCACCGAAAATAAGTGAGGGTACTTCTTCTTCATCTCTTCCTCAGCTTCCCAGGTCATTTCCTCTCGGTTATTGTTTCTCCATAACACTTTAACGGAAGCCACATCTTTATTCCGCAACCTTCTTACCTGACGATCCAATATGGCTATAGGCTGCTCTTCATAGGATAGCTCCTCTGTGACCTGGATATCATCTGTGGGAAATATTCTGGAAGGGTCACCAATGCATTTGCGAAGCATAGACACGTGGAACATACCGGATGCACTGCTCCCAAATCAGGCGGTAGATCTAATTCATAGACAACCTTGCCTATTTTCGGATAATCTGATAAGGCCCAATATATCTCGGACTGAGCTTCCCCTTTTTGCCGAATCTCATAACACCTTTCATAGGTGATACTTTCAGGAATATCCAATCACCAACCTGAAACTCTAAGTGTCGACGGCGATTATCTGAATATGATTTCTGTAGACTCTGGGCTACTAATAACCGCTCCCGAATGAGTTTCACCTTATCAACTACTTGCTGGATCATATATGGGCCAATCAACTTTGTCTCGCCAACATCGAACCAGCCAATCGGTGACCTGCATTTCCTGCCATACAGGGCCTCATATGGTGCTATCTGGATACTGGAATTGTAGCTATTATTGTAGGCAAATTCAACGAGCGGTAGATGATCATCCCAGCTACCTCTGAAGTCAATAACACAGGCTCGCAACATATCTTCCAGCATCTGAATAGTGCGCTCGTCCTGTCCGTCAGACTGAGGATGAAATGTTGTACTAAGACTCACCTGGGTCCCCAATCCTTCCTGAAAGGATCTCCAGAAATTAGCTGTGAACTGGGCACCTCGGTCGGAGATAATAGATATGGGAACTTTGTGAAGTCTTACTATCTCCTTAATATACAACCTGGCATAATCATCAGCTGAGTAAGTAGTCCGGACTGGAAGGAAATAGGTTGATTTTGTTAGCCTATCAACGATAACCCATATGGAGTCATACTTCCGTGGAGTGCGAGGTAAGCCTGTAATGAAGTCCATATTAATTATTTCCCACTTCCACGTTGGAATATCCATCTCCTGTAGCAATCCACCCGGCTTCTGATGCTCGATCTTTACCTGCTGGCAATTTGGGCACTGAGCAACGAATTCTGCTATGTCCTTTTTCATACCGTCCCACCAGTACAGGCACCTGAGGTCATGATACATCTTCGTCGACCCTGGATGAACAGAATAACGGGCATAATGTGCCTCGCCCATAACCTGTCGCCGCAGCCCCGCAACGTCAGGTACACATAATCTGCCCCTATGTAATAATACTCCATCGGATGTAATCTCGAACGGGGTCTTCTCCTTTTCAAGGGCTGTGTCTCTGTACTATGCCAGAATAGGGTCATCATATTGGTGTCGCTTTATTTCTTCCAGGATAGAGGATTCAGCAATTCCTCGAACAGAAACCCCAATATCTCCAGAATCAGCCAAGCGGACTCCAAGACTGGCTAGCTGGCGAATCTCACGAACCATTTCTTTCTTTTCTGATGGCACGTCCGCTAGACCGCCCATAGACTTACGGCTGAGTGCATCTGCTACGACATTAGCTTTCCCAGGATGATATAAAATATCGACATCGTAGTCTTTCAGCAATTCTAACCACCTCCTCTGCCGCAAATTCAGCTCCTTCTGCTTAAAGATATATATTACCGGAGCTCTTGATGCGTATAAATATCAACATGCATGCCATATAGATAATGTCTCCATATCTTCAGAGCATGAATTACTGCGGCTAGCTCCAGATCGTGGGTGGGATAATTTCTCTCGTGCTTTCTGAGCTGCCGGGAAGCATAAGCTATAACTCGCCACGTTTCATTAATACACACCCCAATCCGACAGCGATCTATCACAATAAATAACATAACCATCGTAGTCAACTTCTCTTTCTTTAATCGGAAGCTTCGTTCACAAGCATCGGTCCACTGGAACTTAGCTCCCTTCTGAGTTAGCCTCGTTAAAGGCGCTGAAATCGAAGCAAACTTCTCCACAAATCTCCTGTAATACCCTGCTAGTCCCAGAAAGCTACGTACCTCAGTAGGTGTCGTAGGTCTAGGCCAATTCTTTACGGTCTCAATCTTCTAGGTATCCACCCGGATGCCATCAGCTCCAATAATATGCCCCGGAATACCCAGAAGTCGGCCCCCAGAATTCACATTTAGAAAATTTAGCATATAATTTCTGATGCCGGAGTACCCCAAGTACCGTCCTCAGATGATCTGCGTGCTCTTCTTCTGACCGAGAATAAACCAGAATATCATCGATAAATACAATCACGAACATATCTAAGAACGGCCTGAATACCCGATTCATCGGTCCGTAAATACGGTGGAGCATTGGTCGGCCCAAAAGACATCACTCTTGAATTCATAATACCCGTATCGGGTCTGAATGCGCTCTTAGGAATATCCGCCTCTCGTACCCACACACTGGTGATAGCCCCCGTGGGTCTATCTTCGAAACACGGCACCACCAGCAACGATCAAACAAATCATCAATCACAGGGAGGGGTATTTATTCTTTATGGTTACCTTATTAATTTCCGGTAATCAATACACATCCGCGACGACCCATCTTTCTTTCTTACGAACAATACCGGCGCTCCCCCGAGGTGATGTCTTGGGCCTAATAAAGCCGCTTCTCTAATAAATCCCTCGAGAGGACTCCTTCAATTCCTTCAATTGCTGCGGGTGTCATTACGTACGGGGAATAGATATAGGTGAGTGTACGGCGACATCTATAGTGAACTCTATCTCCCGCTCGGGAGGAAGACACAGAGCTCGTACGGGAATACATCTAGAAATTCATTGACCATGGGGTGAGCGAAGAGTCGGTACCTACTTCTAAATCATGTACGCGAACCGGATGATAAATATAGCCCTTTCGATAATTTTTCTTGCCTTGAGGTATGAAATAAACTTACCCCTCGACGTCTTTGTATTACACATCCACTCTATATCGCTTGGTTCCCCGGAAATCGAAAGTGAACTACCTTAACGACAATCAACATTAGCATAACAAGAAGCTAGCCAATCCATACCCATAATAACATCGAACTCGAGTCATATCTAACTCTACCGGATACGCAGCAGTAGCGGCCACGGATAATTACCGAACAATCTCTATAAACCTGCACGGCTATAACGAATCCCCTACCGGTGTAGCTATCTCGAATGGTTCTATCGGTTCGAGATTCTATCCCAATTTTATTAGCAACAAGGGGAGAAATATATGATAAAGTAGAGCCGGGATCTATCAGTGCATATACATCTCGAGAGAAGACCAGTAATATACCTGTAACAACATTAGGTGATGCCTCCTAATCCTGTCGGCTGGCCAAGGCGTATATGCGGTTCGAAGGACTGCTAGAATCGGGAACTCCGCCACGACCTGCGCCGCGGCCCGCCCGGTGCCGACGTGCCTCGCCCCGCGGGCGGCGCATAGCGACGGAAGATGAAGATGAACCGGCAACGACCCGGTAGAGGGCCGAGCCGCACCCCCCATCGCCCCCGAGTGTACAATCTCTCATAAGGTGGCCTGCTGGCCACAAACAAGCACCCGTGGCACGATAACACTCCCGGGGTGGTGTCTCCTACGGGAGGACATCGAGGTAGGGGGTGGCCTCAACCGGTTGGAACCTCATCCATCTCAGTGAACCCGAAGCCTTTCGGGAGCTCGACCGCTCCCGAATACCCGACACTATCCGCCTCTCCTGCCCGGCAGACCGTGGGGTGTGCTCGCGTCGGGCGGGAAGGATGCTCTGCTAGGCTTTGATGCCGAGGCCAAAGTTCCCGCCTCGAAACTCTCCGAAATACCCACTGATCTAGCCCTCTTGGGTCCACCCCACATGTAAACCCTATCGGCCGGCGCCCTCTCTGCCGGTCCTCCACCACAGGCGTGTACCGTACACGGCAATATCCATACCGGGTCGCCGCCATCAGCGCCTATCAACCAAGTGCGGTCCAGCCCATTACATACCGGTGCATCCGGTCGGGGCCTGCGCGACTACATAAGCGGACGCATATCCGGCCGCCGAATCAAACTCCGGACTATACTCCAGACACTCCCGCCCTCTCCGTCTAACAACGGTGTCCTCTACCCCCGACTCGCGCGGCTGCGGGGTAGAAAATGGCCAAGAAAGGCCTCCGTAAACTCGCCCCACACCGCCGAGGAGCACCTCTCCCCGGATAGCTCCCGGTGACTCGTACCAACCAGCCGCTACATCATGTAATCGGTATGACGCTAACTCAACCGTACTCGGTCTCGGGAAGCCAATAAGCCGCAACGTACGCCGCATCTCCCCCGAACAAACTGGCGAGGGGTCCTCCGCGGGCTTTGACCCGAAAAAATCTGGGGGACCACAAGTCAGGAAATCACGGGCCCTCTGATTGTCATACCTGTCCGCATGATCACCTCCCGATCCATGCCTATAAACCTGCCCCGCCATCAATCTGGTCAATAGCTGAACTGCATCCCGCATGGCCCTATCCTCCGCCCTCGGCCGGGGAGCCGGAGGCTCGGTGCCGGAACCTCGGGAGCCGGGGTGGGACCCCGACCTGCAGCTCGCCGCCGCCCCAAGCCCCTCTCGATACGGTGGTGTAGCCGAACCGGGTCGTCGGGGGCACAATCTCGTGCGAGGCTCGGCACGGGCCCGGTAACTCTCCGGCCTCGGCTAGTCTCCCCCACCGCCGTAGACTTGCCCATGCAGGCATTTGTCGCCTTTCTCGGAGGCATTGCTGAAAACATAACAATTCGTTAGGGAGGAGCCATCCTGATAACACAGCTCTATCGCACGATCTAAGATCAGAAGAGAAGATAACATCCTAAAAGTCCTGTAGCCTCTTGTTTATAGATGTGGTGCACAACACACCGATAAACAAGACTCTACTGGACACGGTCTGTAGACACTCCGAGGACGAACCGCTATGATACCACTTTTGTCACGACCCAACCCTGTAGGCCGTGACTAGTGCCCGAGCTGGGCACCCAAACACATTCATTATTTCGAATCACAAACAGATGGCTTATACGTATACAAATATCGTATTCTCAAATCAGTTCTCAAACACAAACATATATATATCACAGAAGCCGGCAAGGCTATCATATGGCGCAACGGCCCAAAATATATACAAATGCAAGCCGACAAGGCTGCGATGGCCAATGGGGTCGCCCAGAACATATAACATACGGACACACCTGTACAAAAATAACCATAACCCACATACATACATGTCTACAGACCTCTAAACAGAACAACAGAATCATATGACGGGACAGGGCCCCCGCCGTACCCCTGAATAAATAAATACATATGCAACGGAAGATCATATATACCAAAATATGGGCTCTAGAACAAAGGGAGCACTCCAAACAGTAGGATAAGTGTCCTAAATTGGCGGATCACCGAACTGTGCGTCTGTACCTGCGGGCATGGAACACAGCCCCCGAAGAAAGGGAGTCAGTATGGAATATGTACTGAGTATGCAAAGCAGAAGATACAGTAAACAAAACTGAGTCAAAATCGAAACAGAAGTACAGAAAATAAGTGCAATATCCAAAATACCAAAATGTTTATTTTTAAAATACAAATCATGCAGGGGGCTCATAAAATATGGTCGCCCGCCCGTCAATGGCGCCATAACACATCATACTCCAGAAGATTTCATATCTCCGAAACCCGACATATCACATATCACATATACACGGTACCCGACCCTATAGCAGAGGGGCTCGGCGAACCGAACACATCATAACACCAAATATACACGGTATCCGGCCCTATAGCAGAGTTCATTTCCAAGCGAACACTAAATTCTACAGAAATTTGGGCAGCATTTCCCCTGTAAATACAACAACCCCGAGAATTTAACTCGGCCAATTCAACAACAACAACACCAACAATCATTCTAACAACATCAACAACCAATCCGAAATGCATTATAACATTAGTAACTCCCTTCTACATCATTCAACAACATTCATTATATTCAATTCAACGGCTTACATTCAAACCAACATCAACGCTCATGCATTCAAATACTAGCCCGAACCCATACCAACAATATTCAAGGACATTTAAAACAATTCACACAATATTTCAAACATCCCAAACAACACTCCAATTCACCCAAAAACTGCCCCAAACCCGAGAACAACACAACTATATTCCTTTCTCCCAAATTCATGAATTACACCAACAATCCACACTTTAACAATGTCATTTCCATAAATACAAAAATTATATATGAATCACATTAAGGTGCCAAACGTCCCACATCAACTACAACTTCAACTTGAGTCATTAAATCCTCATTATAAGCATGGAATTCACCACGACAACAATCAAAACACTAAATAGAACTAATTCATTCTTTGCTACACCTCACAAGCCATATTCGGCCAACACATCCATAACCAAATTTCATGATTTTCATTCATTTCAACACACTACACAACTAAACATGCTACATAGAATTTAATCCATTACACACACACAACACTACACATGCACGGCTACAAGCCGTGCACACGACTTCACTTCCACATGCAATTCTTTCATGAATTTCATCCATATTTTCATACTACGACATACATAAACCTTCCATAACATATAAAAACAAGATTAAATCTTACCTTTTCCCTTCAACTTCACAACTAGCTTGGGTTTGCAAAGGATGAAAACAAGTGGTTTATTGATTCCAACAACAACTCCACGTTAACAAGGGACCTCCAATTAGTGGGTTTGCTAGGAAGAAATAATTTTTTGATGGCTAATTTTGGTCTTGAATTTTTGGGAGGCTTGGCCGAATGGCCTTGTTCTTGGTCTCCAAGATTCTTGATTTTTCTTCTAAGTGTGGAATGGTAAAAAGATGACTTATTAGTCATCTTTGGTGATCATATATGAGTTACACAAGTGTCCATGGCCCACACATGGGTTGGACCAATTAAATTTGGCCACAAAATGTGTGGGGCCATTCCCAAGCCACACGGCCAACATGGCCAATTTTCAATAATTTCCAACTTTCCAATATTTCACTTTTAACCCCAAATTTTCCTAAATGTTCCATGCCAACAAATTCATGAACAACTTATGCCTTAAAACGAAATCGAAGGTCAAAAGTCTCGACTTTGTATCCCGGAATAGTCTTGTCTCTAACTTATCATGGTTAACCCGGATTGTCCCAATGTACAAAATACGGGATATAACAATTATAGATTAGTGACTCTACCTAGGGAAGGAACTTGGACTTGTGATTATCAGGTGAGGTTATTGAAACTTGACAGACTTGTGGTTTAGAAGCTTCTTCTTAGGATGTGAGTCGGTTATGGGTTATTCTTTGACTTGGATTTGAGTGTTAAGTGTCTGTTTGTTTATCTTGTGGATTTGATACATACATGCGTGAACTAATCTTAGTCAGCCTATTGTCCTTAGCGGTACATAGTGTTTGTACTGATACCACCTTGCTGCACCCTTTTTGAGTGCAGATTATGTCCAGAGATTTCATTTAGACTACATCTCTAACTTAAAGCTAGTTTGCTCGATCTGATTCGCGGGTGAGCTTCTATCCATGCTTTGCCACCTGAAGATCTCTCTTTCCAAATGTCTATTTTTATTCCAGTCATTATTTGTTATTATAGTTGAGATATACTTCATTCTTTAGACATTGTTAGTTAGAGTCCTTGTACAATGACTTTCAGATTTTGGGGGTGTAATAGTTAAGACTTCCGCACTTATATTAATTATTTATTAATTGGTCAGACTATTTATCCATTCACTTATTTGTTGATTGCTAGAGTATAATTGATTAAAGAAGTTAAAATTGGCTAATGATTAATGGGTTAACGGTTAAGGGTTCGCCTACAAGTGATAATAAGATAGGTGCCTCTACGATGGGTAATTAGGGTCGTGACAGTTGGTATCAGAGCATAGGTTCGTGAATCTCGTTGTACAAGGACGTGTCTAGTAGAGTCTTGCGGATCGGTACGAAGAGCTCCATACCTATCTGCGAGAGGCTATGGGACATTTAGCAGACTTCCACTTCTTTCATTCTTTCGTGCTACTTCTTTCGAATTGGTATCTAGACGATTCCAATTGGTATCTGCACTTCCTTGTTTTATTTTTCCACGAATGGCTGAAACCCCTCCCCTAAACTCTTATGCGAGTGAATTGTGTTATGGCATGGCCTGGTGTGGTACTAAATGTGTCTTCCTGATTCGAAAGCATGATCCAAGTTCAGTTTCCAATTGTGACTTGAAGTTTGGTTGTATTGAGTCCATTTAGGGGGTGGCATAGGAAACTAGACCTCCGTTGGGGATTCTGAGGCCACGGGTGAGTCCGTATGGTATTTTTACATTAATACACATGTGTTTATTTGTGTGTGTGAGGCCTCGGATGAAGTGCTGGCTGGTAGAGTGCAAAACTGTGAAAAAAATTGCGAGTTACTGCCTCAGTAGTACCGCTGTAGCGGTGAGTCCCTCGCTGCCAGCGGCCATTTATTATTCGGGTGTCTGTTGTGGTAGGAAATGTACCGCTATACCGATGTCGCTATAGCAGAATATGGGTCGCCATGGTGGTGGTCAGTTTCTCTGTAGTCCGCAAAGCGGGCAGTTGGCCTCTTTAGCCAGACCGTCGCAGCGGCGTAACGACCTCCGTAGCGGTCGACGGGAAACAGTAAGCCGTGTTTTTAACTTGAATTTGTTTCTTCTGGGGGGTGAGTTCCCTTGCCTTATTTTATGATTATCTATCATCTTAGGCTTGAATTAATGGTGCAAATGTATGGGGACTAGTTGGAGAAGATGAGTTTTGACCTTAGCATTGAGAATTGAATAACAGGCTTTAAATATTAGTTAAATTAGTTAGTCTTGCCAATAGTAAGATGGGATTTTATGAAGTAGTAAACCATAAGCTTGAATCTCTAACCTAGACTAAGATTGATTAAGGATAAAAAGGGGGATCATTCGAAACAAGAGCTAATAATTTGAGAGTTATGCTGAGGTTGTACAATGTGAAGTTGACTAGAGGGTTATGTATGAATTGGTAAGTTCTAGTATGTCATAGGCTATAGGGGCCATTGGTTGGATAACAAAAATGGAGACTCTAGTGGTTATTGCGTTACTTACGGCTGATGAGAGATGATATTATTTATTGTACTATATTTTTGTAATAACCAATATGGTTATTGAGCTTGAATATATGTTTGTTGGTTGGTGTTCCCAATTTGTACGACATTCTTGCTAAGGTAAGGCTTAAATTCGAGATCTCTGAGTTAAATTCCGTCGTATTAAAGTAGTAGTGATCTTAGTTAAATTAGTTGTCTATGTCAGAAAAGGGTTAAGCATGAACTTAGTGAAGCAAGTGTCTGAGTCTTGGTTTGTTGAGATACATATGAGGAATAATTAATAAATTGATAGTAGTTGATATTGGTCTAAGAGTTGATATATCATTGTGACTTCTTGAAAAATAGTAAATTTGTCATAATATGAGAAATATAGGGATGTTAAATAGTTCCGATAGGACGAGATGTTATGAAGAGTGTCCCAATGAATTAGTCTCGAGGGAAAAGGATAAATGAGTTGGTGGAATAGATAAGGCTGTTGGGTTTCACATGGTCCTTTTGTAGTATTAAGTAAGTGATAGAAACAGAGAGGTTCGGGTAAGTCCGTGATAGACTTTTACTTGGCTTGAATGGTTGATAGGTAAAAGGTTGACATAGTAGTATTAAACAAAGCGTGTCGAGATATGAAATCTTAGTTTACTGATCTAAGAAAGATTTGTTGTTCGCGTTGGTGGTCATAAGGGTCTAGAGAAGTTGTAATCGTTAGAAGTATAAATTGGGATTAGTATGATCAGACTCCGATATATTAGATGACGCCTATGTGTTGTAGCAATTCCTGTGGTATGTTCGAGGAGTCTTTGAAATATAGAAACTGGGTCTTTTAGCTAAGCTATAAGAAGCTTTGACTGATAAGATGGTGTCACCCCCCAACCTTGGTAAGGCATGATTGGCACCCGACGTCGTACGGGAACCGAGCGAACCAAGCTGTAACTTACACTCACTATGTCTCGAGTGGCAACATAAGACTAAAGAGGATAAAATATGAACATAATTGTCACACCCCGGTCTTACTAGGGTGTGATGGGCACCCGACCCCATATTCGGAGCCGAGCGAACCCGCTAACTCTTGTTACACATATAAACTTATGAGTCCGATAGAAGTGAATACATAGAAATTTTTTTTTTTATAAGCAAAATCTAACATCATATAAGACTCGTAACACGAGACGTAATAACATGTCGGCTTGGAGCGACTTATGGTGACAACCCAATACCCACGACTCCGTAGAAAGTCTCTAACTTTGAACAAGTCATCATAGCACATATATACTCGACTCGGCGGCCTCCGGGAGCAAGTGGAGCCTACCAACCCCGCCGGACATCTTCTATGCTAGCTTCGGCTAATCCGGTTCACCCGCGGCATGAAACGCAGCCCCCGAAGAAGAGGGGTCAGTACGAGCAATGTACTGAGTATGTAAGACATGGATGGTAACATAGAAAGAGACATAATCATGTGCAACAACAGATGGAGATGTAGAGCATATCCTGTACATATGAGACATATCACGTATAAGGGGAGTAAAATTTGTGCATAGGGAACATGTCATATGTAAAACTGTAACCTGTACATTTAGAGCATATCATGAAAAACTGTAACCGGTACATAGGGATCATATACTGTAAAGCTGTAACCTGTACATATGAGTGCCCCTGGGGGCGGATGCCATGCATGCTTGTCTGGTCATATGGTATCATAGCGCCGGACAAGCCGGCTCACCCACATAGCGCCGAAATACGTCGGCTCGCCCATAAATCCCGCGTCGGGCATCCCGCGTCCGGATGATAAGCCACCGACCAGGTGGAAATGAAACATGTGTCCCTTCCCATTTCCCTCATGTACATGTATCCCATCCCCCCAACCCATATACGGTATGGCATGCATGAGAGCCCAAGAAAGTCATGTACTCGTCGGAGGGACGTAAGGTCGGAAACCTCCGATCGCATTATGGAGTAATCATGGCCGCTTTGTCTCACCTTGAAGGATCGATAATCATAAGGCAAGACTTCCAATAGAGAATGACATTAAGAGAGCATAGAACATGTCATTTCGTACCATATCATATCACATCATGTCATATCATAGCATATCGTGTCCTGTCATAGCATGTCATCTCATATCAAATCATGTCGTATCATATCATGTCGTGTCATAGTCATTTTTCTCATATTTAACATCATCATGATCATCATAGAATCATAGTCATTGTTCCAGTCATAAGAACTTTCAATAATGTAAAACTTGGTTTTTGAAGAAAAAGGAATATTTTTGGAAAACATTTGTAAACTTTTAGGAAGGAAAATCATGCCTTGGAATCGAGGATTAGTTAACACGGCTATTGTTTGGTAGTCGGAATGGCAACCAAGATCTTCCAATAACTATAGTACGGGAATAAGCCAAATGGGAAAATAGGAGGGAATTCGGGAATAGTGGGCCCACCTCGAGTCAAATGAGGTGGCGTACACAATTTACGTATAATACGTTTCATAGCATTACTTATGACGAGTCTTAGGGTGGTCGGGTCTTATTCATACACGTTAAGGGTGTTTAGACATTTCTTTCAACTATTCATGAACATTTACTTCAATTCTCTTGAATGAATAGTAACCAATTTCAATCTCGGATTTCTAGGATTAGAGTAGTCCCAGACACGTGTTCAAGCCTATTATGTCTAAGACATGCCAAAGAAGGAAAGTGAAGTCTTACATACCTTTTCCGCCTTGTACGCCGCTCAAATTCCGGTTCTCCAAGTTCGCCAAAATCTACAATTTGGTCACATTTACCAAATATTGATTAGAGCTTTTAAGAATCCAATCTTGAATTCACATTTGCCTACAAAAATTTCGGCACATTTCCCCCGTAAATGCGCCATCCCGAGAATATGGCTCGGCCCAATTCATCCATTAACAACAATCCGAGAATTCAACTCGGCCAAACCAACAACAACCAAACCAACAATTGTGCCAACGGTTCAATAATCCATTCAACGTACATTCCAACATTAGTAGCTCTTTTTACATAATCCAACAACATTTCCTTCCTTCCATGCTCATGAAATATAACCACCACACATTAACAATATTATTCATGTAAATACAAGGAACCATACTAACATTTCATTAACTTCTCCAATAACCCATAACCAATTTCCATTTCATTTTCAACCATTAGACCTTCGTTTTTCATCATGAAATTCACAATACAACAACTAAAATATTAAATAGAATCAATTTACTATAACTTACCAATTCACCCATCATTCGGCCACAACAACTACATGCATGCTTTCATGAATTTTCATGCATTTTTATCCATTTCCATTCATTTCAACAACAATCAACACACTACATAAAATTAATTCAATCTCTTTACACACTATATACACCACGGCTACACTCCACATACACACATATTTTCACATATTTCATCCCTTTCTATACTCTACAACATATATCAAACATCCATAACATATAAAAGAAGATTGAATCCTTACCTTTTCCACTTAGTTCTTCAACTTGGCTAGAGTTGTGCCTTGCAAGAATGAATGTTTTTCTTACTCCACTAACTAAACCACCTTGCTAGGGACCTTCCAATTAGTAGGGAAATAATTGTTGAACAATTTTCCTCAATATTTTTTTCCACCATGTATGGCCGAATGGCCTCTTAATGTTGGTCTTCTTTCTTTTGTCTTTCTCCTTCTCTAATTTCTTGAAAATAAATGATGACTTCCTTTGTACATATGTATATATATATATATATAAGTCCCATAGTCATGTGAGGGGCACATGCCCTCTCTAGAAATTTCTCTAGGAAGATGACTTATTTTTTGTCATCTTTTTCTTTTTCTTCCAAATTTTTCTAGAGTTTTCTTCTCTTTTCTTGAAAATAAATGATGACTTAATGGTTTGACTAGGTCATCCCTTGGCCTTTTCTTGATCATTGTGAAATTCCCGTTTTGCCCTCGACTTTCCTCAATATTACCATTTTGCCCCTAGCCTTCCACATTATTTTCATTGGCCACTTCGCAAATTTCTCTTTTTACCCTTAGCCTTTCTCAATATTTCCATACTACCAACATTCATAAATAATTTTTATAACCACTCGTGCATTAAAATAACTCTTAAAAATAATCTTGTCCTTAACTCCCCGCCATTAACTCGAAATATTCAAATGTACAAAATACGAGGTATAACATCCTTCCCCCTTTTAGAACATTCGTCCTCGAATGTTCAACTAGTCTTACGGGTCGCATAAGCACCTCGGGGAGCTCCTTTTTATAGATGGTGTTGTCACCATTGTCCTTCATACTATCTCTTAGGCTATCCAATACCATTCTCTTTGTCATACTCTTTCTCTTCATATACATCCATTTTCTGGCGTCGCATTATTCAAAGTCTGTACAAACTTGTCACATTACCTTAAACATTATCCGGGCTTCTATCCACTTATTGTCGGTTTCCCCGACCTTACTAATTCACTTCAGTAAAAGGTCTCCCCAGTAGCTCAAGCGTTCATATCAAACACACTACCGTATCAACTGTCTCTATCTCATCCTTACATTTCTCTCACCTGCTTCCCCCACTTTTGGGGTGTACCTATACCATTATCCGTTTATACTTCATCTCATGTCCTCATTCCCAATCTTAATCTATAGTAGAATAATAATAACTTACTTTGCAACACTTATACCATTTGCTCTTGCTGTCACTCGAACTTCGGTACCCTTACTCGATTAGTGCCTTTTGTACCGTAACTTCGGTTCTTCAGAATTCACATGTTCACCGATACAATCATATTTGGGGTATCCACACCTTCATATATACATACATATGATTACCTACCAACTAGCCCACAAAATACGCCCAAACGCTGTTCAAGCCTATCCTAATTCCCGAGCTGTGATGCACTTTCTGTCTCTTCACCATTTTAGCCTACCTCGTCCTGTATGTCCTCTTATAGTCTCCAACCATTCCGTATACTCTGATTTCCTTAGGTCACTCTTAGCTTCTCATTTGTCCCTTATATCTCTCTTTGTAAAACTTTTAGTTTACTTCCCGGGGGTCACCCATCCTAAATTGCTCCCACCTGAGCACGCTTAACCTCAAAACTTTGGTGGGGGTTCGGTGCCTTAACATATCTTCGCGTCCGCTTTCCCCCACATGGCCTTTACTACTCGGTCCGAAGCCAATCAAAACTTTATAACTCCCGAGACATTTTCGTAATACGTCCTTTCTCTTACAATGACTGTTTTGCCCTTTTCTTTTCCCGATGTCCACCTTCCGCCTGCATGTATGGCTATTTCCTGTCTGGCGCCCAGCTCCACGTAACAGAACAAGCATATCAGTCCAATCTTACCTTTTCTGACTTTCCATACCATCATTCGCCTTTTTCCGCCGATACTGGGCGCCTACGGAAATTAACGATTAATATAATGAATCTTACTTCCTATGACTTGGCTCTATCGCACGATCTAATGACAGAAAGAAGGTCAACCATTCCTAAATGCCCCGTAGCCTCCTGTCTATAGATGTGGCCGGCTTCACACCCATAAACAGGACTCTGCCGGACACGACTTTGCAGACAACCCTTGGACCGACCTGCTCTGATACCACTTTGTCACACCCCGGTCTTACTAGGGTGTGATGGGCACCCGACCCCATATTCGGAGCCGAGCGAACCCGCTAACTCTTGTTACACATATAAACTTATGAGTCCGATAGAAGTGAATACATAGAATTTTTTTTTTTTTATAAGCAAAATCTAACATCATATAAGACTCGTAACACGAGACGTAATAACATGTCGGCTGTTGGAGCCGCTTATAGACTGACAACCCAATACCCACGACTGTCGCAAAGTCTCTAACTTTGAACAAGTCATCATGGCACATATACTCGACTCGGCGGCCTCCCGGGCAAGTGGAGCCTACCAACCCCGCCGGACATCTTCTATGCTAGCTTCGGCTATCCGGGTTCACACGCGGCACGAAACACGGCCCCCCGAAGAAGAGGGGTCAGTACGAGCAATGTACTGAGTATGTAAGACATGGATGGTAACATAGAAAGAGACATAATCATGTGCAACAACAGTATGGAGATGTAGAGCATATCCCGTACATACGAGACATATCACGTATAAGGGGAGTAAGGCATGCATAGGGAACATGTCATATGTAAAGTCAGAACTTTGTACATTTAGAGCATATCATGAAAAAGCGTAACCGGTAGATAGGGATCATATCTTGTAAAGTCATTTCATATGAGTGCCCCACGATATATATATCATACATGCTTGTCCGGTCATATGGTATCATAGCGCCGGACAAGCCGGCCACCCACATAGCGCCGAAATATATATCGGTTCGCCCATAAATCCCGCGTCCGGGATGATAAGCCAGGCCGACTGTGTGGCAATGAAACATGTGTCCCTTCCCATTTCCCCTCATGTACATGTATCCCATCCCCCCGAACCCATATATATATACGGGTATGGCATGCATGAGAGCCCAAAGAAAGTCATGTACTCGTCGGAGGGACGTAAGGTCGAAACCTCCGATCGCATTATGGAGTAATCATGGCGCTTTGTCTCACCTTGAAGGATCGATAATCATAAGGCAAGACTACCAATAGAGAATGACATTAAGAGAGCATAGAACATGTCATTTCGTACCATATCATATCACATCATGTCATATCATAGCATATCGTGTCCCGTCATAGCATGTCATCTCATATCAAATCATGTCGTATCATATCATGTCATGTCATGTCGTGTCATAGTCATTTTTCTCATATTTAACATCATCATGATCATCATAGAATCATAGTCATTGTTCCAGTCATAAGAACTTTCAATAATGTAAAACTTGGTTTTTGAAGAGAAAGGAATATTTTGGAAAACATTTGTAAACTTTTAGGAAGGAAAATCATTCCTTGGAATCGAGGGATTAGTTAACACAGCTATTGTTTGGTAGTCGGAATGGCAACCAAGATCTTCGAATAACTATAATACGGGAATAAGCCAAATGGGAAAATAGGAGGGAATTCGGGAATAGTGGGCCACCTCGAGTCAAATGAGGTGGCGTACACAATTTACGTATAATACGTTTCATAGCATTACTTATGAGAGTCTTAGGGTGGTCGGGTCTTATTCATACACGTTCGGTGTTTAGACATTTCTTTCAACTATTCATGAACATTTACTTCAATTCTCTTGAATGAATAGTAACTAATTTCAATCTCGGATTTCTAGGATTAGAGTAGTCCCCGAGACACGTGTTCAAGCCTATTATGTCTAAGACATGCCAAAGAAGGAAAGTGAAGTCTTACATACCTTTTCCGCCTTGTACGCCGCTCCAAATTCCGGGGCCCAAGTTCGCCAAAATCTACAATTTGGTCACATTTACCAAATATTGATTAGAGCTTTTAAGAATCCAATCTTGAATTCACATTTGCCTACAAAATTTCGGCAAGCATTTCCCCCGTAAATGCGCCATCCCGAGAATATGGCTCGGCCCAATTCATCCATTAACAACAATCCGAGAATTCAACTCGGCCAAACCAACAACAACCAAACCAACAATTGTGCCAACAAGCTTCAATAATCCATTCAACGTACATTCCAACATTAGTAGCTCTTTTTACATAATCCAACAACATTTCCTTCCTTCCATGCTCATGAAATATAACCACCACACATTAACAATATTATTCATGTAAATACAAGGAACCATACTAACATTTCATTAACTTCTCCAATAACCCATAACCAATTTCCATTTCATTTTCAACCATTAGACCTTCGTTTTTCATCATGAAATTCACAATACAACAACTAAAATATTAAATAGAATCAATTTACTATAACTTACCAATTCACCCATCATTCGGCCACAACAACTACATGCATGCTTTCATGAATTTTCATGCATTTTTATCCATTTCCATTCATTTCAACAACAATCAACACACTACATAAAATTAATTCAATCTCTTTACACACTATATACACCACGGCTACACTCCACATACACACATATTTTCACATATTTCATCCCTTTCTATACTCTACAACATATATCAAACATCCATAACATATAAAAGAAGATTGAATCCTTACCTTTTCCACTTAGTTCTTCAACTTGGCTAGAGTTGTGCCTTGCAAGAATGAATGTTTTTCTTACTCCACTAACTACACCACCTTGCTAGGGACCTTCCAATTAGTAGGGAAATAATTGTTGAACAATTTTCCTCAATATTTTTTTTTCCACCATGTATGGCCGAATGGCCTCTAATGTTGGTCTTCTTTCTTTTGTCTTTCTCCTTCTCTAATTTCTTGAAAATAAATGATGACTTCCTTTGTACATATGTATATATATATATATATAAGTCCCATAGTCATGTGAGGGGCACATGCCCTCTCTAGAAATTTCTCTAGGAAGATGACTTATTTTTTGTCATCTTTTTCTTTTTCTTCCAAATTTTTCTAGAGTTTTCTTCTCTTTTCTTGAAAATAAATGATGACTTAATGGTTTGACTAGGTCATCCCTTGGCCTTTTCTTGATCATTGTGAAATTCCCGTTTTGCCCTCGACTTTCCTCAATATTACCATTTTGCCCCTAGCCTTCCACATTATTTTCATTGGCCACTTCGCAAATTTCTTTTTACCCTTAGCCTTTCTCAATATTTCCATACTACCAACATTCATAAATAATTTTTATAACCACTCGTGCATTAAAATAACTCTTAAAAATAATCTTGTCCTTAACTCCCCGCCATTAACTCGAAATATTCAAATGTACAAAATACGAGGTATAACAATAATATCATACATACGTATAAGTACAATAGGCCCACGATGCCAACATATCCACTGACAAAACATAACTAAATTATATACAGGAATCTGTCTGCAAAGCCTCTATGAACATGACTGAAGTACATAAGTCTGGATAGGGCCCCTGACATTCCCTTAACACAAAATACATACACAAACCTGACTCGGCAATACTTCAAGAAGAAGTGGAGCCCACCAATCAAAACTAGTACCTGAAAGCAGCCTACTGTGGAAGATCCTCATCCCGTCTGTCTACACGTGTGAACATGAACGCAGCGTCCACAAGAAAGGACGTCAGTATGAATATTGTACCGAGTATGTAAGGCGGAAATGTAACATAATAAACCTATGCTCCAAGAAGAAGGATAAGAATAAACTTGGCACTTCGGACTTACTAATGAGAATCTAGCATATATATATATCTCCATACTCTCATATGTTCAACTACATCTGTATACTATACTGTAATCCTGACTAACATATCATTTTGGTGCCATCTCTCTGCCCAACTGACCAGTGGTAACTGCCCGACCCTCCATAGCCCGTTGGTAATTGCCCAATGGTAAAGCGCAACTGCCCGACTGATCAGTGGTGACTGCCCAATCGGCCATAGCTCGATGGTAATAACTGCTCAACCAGCCATAGCATGGTGGTAAATACATATCATCCAACTAGCCGTAGCACGGTGGTAAGTACAGGTCTGCCCAACCGGCCATAGCCCGGTGGTAACATCTGCCTGACTGGTCGTAGACCATTGGTAATTGTAGCGGGCGTTGGGAATTCTAAGTTTAACCGGCTCGCACATACCTCATAAAGGAGGGAGGTGTCCTGGGAAAGTACAGTTTTGAATCGTACCGAGAAAGTCGAAAAGACCTGCAAACCACTTAATGGTGCTCTAAAGGATGCATTTTAGAGTCGCCACCTAATTTTTAGGAAATTAGGAAAACCAGTTCGAAAAGGATTCATTTAAAATAGTTATTTTACGACTATCCTAAAAGAAACCTAATCTACCAAAGTCTGGGTAAGGGTTTTGGTGATCCCCCGGGGAAGGTATTAGGCACCCCGGTATTAAGGATCCGCTCAATCGCGGTTTACCTACGAGCTCTAATAGTTTACCTTATGATTATAAATTATTTTTTGACAAAAATTGCTTAAGTCTAGATTTTCGCAATAAAAGAGTGTCATTTACGCAAAATATTACATCTTGGGTGTCGGGTTTCGGACTAGAACAACTAGGCTAGTGCCCGAAGGCTCTTAACCTAAGTAGGACGCCACGTAAGCCCACCCGTCTTAAAAAATCTTCACAGATCTCTTATTCTTTTCAAATAAAGTCTCTTTTTTTATTAAGGCATATTACTAAGAATCCCGTAGATTTACCTTATCAAGATAGTGGTGGAAAAACTACTCAAACATGGTAGCAACATGTAGCAACTGAAACATGAGACTACTTACCTCAATTTTATCCATTTGCTTTACCTTTAAAAATGTGGAAGCAAGCTCATCTAGGTGTGTTTTCAAATATAGCATCAAGGCAAAAAGAACCTCGGAGAAACAACATAAGACAACAGCTCATTGAATATTTTAGGATTTGAAAACCCCAATTCATGCAAAGAAAAGAGGAGTGCAGGATGAGTACCATGTCATGCATATTTTGACAAACATAAATAGAGTACAGGGCATTTACAAGGCAATTGTTTTATTGAATTATTACCATGATTTGGCCATGTTTAACAAATCATATAAAGCTCAAATTTTAAAAGTGGATGGGGGTACAATCAGCCAAGAATTCCCAAAACAAGAGTGCACTTCAATCATTCTAGCCTTGAGACAAAAGTTCAGTGATTGATCTTAACTATGTCAATCAGCATTTTCAACAGAGAAAGATTAAGTGAGCATACACTACAATTCATGAGCTAAAACAAATATATCTTGTCACTTGATCTTTGACAAACCTTTTATGTGAACAAAGGCAACTCCATTTTAAGTAATCATGAGCAAATTAGATCTGTCAGGTCAAGACCAATAAAAATACCAATAGTTAAAACCAATCTATCCATAGTAAAAGAAACTGGATTCTTCTTAGGGCTCTACCGAACCAAGAGCAGACAGTTCACATAATAAGGACAAAACTCATTCATGGAAAAATCTCAGGAAAACATGCTGAGTAAACAGGAAGGACTCAAAAGAGTTAGCACTCAAAGTTCTTTAAAATAAAACATGGAGAGGAGAAGGATCTATCTTGGTAGGCTCATCGTAATACTCAAAGCTTGGAGGCATGATTTAGCTATTATAAACTAAGATGAGGCATGAATGCAAGAAAAGGTCCACTAAACAAAATCCTTCTCACAAGGATCCTGCCCAATATTTCAACAGAAGTTATCTAGGCAAGCAAACAGACCAAATCAGCAAACTATTTCAAAATCACTATAGACTATTCTTATGGATATGCATCTTTAGCTATTAAAGGACACTTGCAACTATTCAAACCCTTTTACAGGAATCTTTCATACTACAGGTGATCACATTTTTTTTATCACAAACATGGGCATGCTCAACAAAGGAGCAGGAACTCATAGTCATCCACCTCTTTATCAGAAAAATTAGAATTGGGAGAAAGGACAGAGTTATAACTTGGTCTTAAAATCCCTTTAGCTACTGATCTGCTTCTTTGGACAAACAAGTCATAATACATTCAGGGGGGCTAACACATTTATATTTGGGACTAGTTAGGATTGAACTTAAAGTCTAAGCAGATCTAGATAATGTTAGATGAGAGGAACAGGCTTATAGGTTCCAGATGGTTTATTAGTCATTGATCCAATCCCTAGCAAAGAACAAAAAACCATAGAAGAATAGTAGGAAAGGAAGATTTTTGACTACCCTGCTCAGGCTTCTTAAAGTGTTATGAATGGGGAATTTTAGCTAGGAAAACTCAACTTTAAACAGTACTAGGTCTTTGAAAACTCCTAAACTGATTCCAGTAAAAGCTACAGGCAGAACAAATCTTGGAGACCTACTATGCATAGTAATGGAGATAAGAATTAGGGGTTTTAGAATTTCATTTGAGTTTGGATTTAAAGAAAGCACTTAATGAAACATGTATGTGCACTTGAAGGATTATTTGGGGCTGGATATTTCCCCCCAGGTCGTGCAAAGGAAAGAAAAAGGTAAAAATAAGTATCCAAAGATAGTTCCCAGTGAACAGTAGCATGATGAAATAAGATATCATTTGCTTAGTCTTGGTTCAATATAGGGCAACTAACAAAGGACAGGAATTTGCAGGATCAACAAAAATGAATGATCTCATCCACATTGAACTCATAACTCAACTAAGAGTTTTCATAAATCACCCTAATGAGACATAAACCACTTCTTCAAAGTTAGAACTTAAAAGAACTAACTTGTTTATATGATAGCTTTTAAGCACAGTCTCAACAAGTAACAGGGACATCAAAACAACTCAACTGGCAAGACCTTAGAAACTAGCAAATAAACTGTACATGAGGCTTAACTCAACATGACATATGCCATAAAACAAGCTCCAGGACATAAACATTTCAACACTACAATAGAATCTCAAACTCAGAGGTCTAAGCAATAAAAGGGGGGAGGAGGGGGTTACCACCTTCCATATTTTGATGCCACACAAGATCAAAAGGTTTCTCGAACCTTGGGCATGGCAGGCTACCAAAAGAGGTTGAACCAAACCCAAAATTTGTTTTGACCTTCAACTAGCATAACAGTGAGAAAATAATAACAGAACAGAATTCAAATACTTAATAGAAGTTGTATGCAATCATCATATAATAACATCATTGGAGAAAAAATCCAGTTCTATATTAGCCTTTATCACCAAGAGTTATGCAAACTTTAGAGAGTTGAAAGGGGTAATCATGCCAAGTTCAAGTTAAGATATTCTTTTTCATTCTTTCTTAGTGGAGTTGGATTCAAGTCTATTCCTATCATCTGTTCTAAATCCAATTAGAACATGTTCTAACTCCTAACCTATTTCTTTGAATAGGATGGAATAGAAAATTGAAATAAAAGCGTTGTTGAACTTAACCAGACTGATTTGTAACAAAAGAATAAACTTCAACAAAAGTAAATCTTTGTTTAGACAAAAGGGCAGAATAAACTTAGTGTTTTGGAAGTTATTTGAGTCACCAGACACCTCAAAAATCAATACTACAGATATTCAAATTGTTTAAACAGAAACAAGCTATTCTGGTTTGAACATGTTGGGAATTAAAGCACAAGTTGATGTCCAACTCTAAAACTAACATATTCAGTAAAGGAGCAGGGTAGATCCAAAATGTTCTAAGAATATCTTGATTTCATTTTCCTAAATTATGGCAAGCTAATGTAATTTGGTTCCAAAGATGCTACAAATATGATAGAGATGTTACAAGTTTGATCATGCAGTTAGACAAACTAGTTGACTTAACAGTTAACTTAGGGAGATCATTTTGTTAAAAGAAAACACAAGATAGTATTTTAGTGCAATGAGAACTACAGGTCAGCGACTTAACATTCAAATTAAAACTAAACTAATCCACTTACCACATTTGTCACAAAAAGAAGAACTACAACAAGGGGGAAAAAAGAGGAAGGGGTCTGTCGAGAGACTTAGGATGAATGTATGATAAAAACCATAAAATGCTCATCCTATGATGCCCTATGTTTAAGTGAGCACTCATTTTTACCCTTTTCTCTTGTCTATACTAGGAGCTAACCAACAATGGAAACAAGCATGAGTATTAATTAATCTAGTAGAGCTTAAACCCTATATCAAAGTTGATAATTGTATTAATCTTACAAGGCTAAAGTAGGAGTGATCACTTTTAAGATAACTAGAGCAAACTTTGAACTCAGCCAATCACACAAACATAAACTAAGACATGCCAACATAGAACAGAAAGCTTAAGCACATTGGAGAGTTACACAGTGAGGAATTCTGATGAAAACAAGTAAAGAAAACATTGAATGCTAAATAGCTAAACCACGCAAAGGGAGTTATCTTTAACAATATTAAGATCTCATCCTATCAATCATCTCTAAATATTTCAATTGTAACAGACCTGGAACTCAAGCTTACTCTTCCTTTTACTTAACTTATACCAATCAAAGCTGTCACTATTGTGTATTAACATCTGAAACAGTATTCATACTATTTTTTTAAGAAAGTGCGAATCCTCCAAACTTTAAAACTCAAGTAGCCAAAATACTACATTAATACTGTTTCCAACAAATAAATCAGCTAATCTAAAACACCTCAAACAGAGCACTTAAAGAACACTTAATAACACACCAAGAAATAAAAAAGGGATATCTAGAATTACCTTTTTGACAAGCAGCGAACGGGGCGATGAGAGTTGACGACGACTTACGTTTCATCTTAATCAAATCCAACGAACGGAAACAATTCCAATAATTTTACTTGAGTGAGAACGTCCTCAGAGTTGAGCGTTCTCACTCTTAGGGTTACAAAATCCCATTTAATGGTATGGAATCAGGATTTTTGGTCCCAAAGCCATTATTCCTTCTCCTCCTAATGGAAGGGATATGGTTTATATTTATAGAATGAAAAGAATCACCCAAAACTGACCCCAACCGATGTGGGATTCCCCCCTTTTCCAAAATTCGTTTGAATTTCAAAATTAGAGGACCAAACCTCTAGAAATTGGTCAGATTCGTACAATACCAAATGAAAATCGAAATTTACCGTTTGAGGAAAAGGGCAAAAATGCCAAAGGCCTTGAATATTCTTTCCTCAATCGTACACACAATAGCTGGAAGATTAAAATTCTAAGAAATTTTAACCAAAAATCGTTGGAACAGCTGGAAATTGAAGGAAATCCGTACAAAGGATCGTTTGGTTTACTGCTGTAGTGTTGTACGTAAAGGTCGTTTGGTGTTTTTGTTTATGGAAGACGATGGGTTTGGGGGGTGGAGTTTATTTTAGTAAACTTCTCCCCCACCCTTCAGTTCCTAAAATATTTAAAATGACCCCTATTTCACAATAAAGACTCCTCGTACTTATTTCAAATACATACTCCTTGAAACATATTCGTCTAGATACTCTTCGTAAAATCATTTTGATGAAAACATGATTTGAATTACGACTTTTTTTTATAAATACAAGCTTTAATACGAGCCCAATATTGACATAGTTCTAAGCAATATTTAAATAATGTGAAAATTATGGTCAAAATGAGCCATAATTCATACGTTGTATTAATTAACAATTTTTTTTTGAGTTAGACGGAGCGGGATACACATCTTATCTTCAAATTATACTTATAAAAGTAAATAACTCGTCATTTTCTTATAATCGTCAATTCTTTAACTTAAAAAATTAACGTCAACTTCACAACTTAAACAATTAAACGTCACTTTTCACAATCTTCGTCAATTTCACAATTTAACTAATTATACTTCAATTTCACAATTTTCTTGGGATTGTTTAGAATTTTTAAATTTCAAAAGCGTCTCCTTATTCCGTCTTGCCTTGAGAATTTTTTGAATTAAAATACGCGTTTTATGAGGTGACAATTAGGTATCAACAGTAATTATAATCGACATCATAACCAAACTTCTGCAAGTAATCTCTATGCACTTCTCATGGTCATCACTTAACCCGTAGGGTCTACATAATCACATAAGACTTATAAGTACATATCAGGCCATTAGTACTTCTTCCCGCTTGATTAGACAATAATCAAATCCTAAGATATAACATAAACCTCACTTCGAACATTAAATAGCTCATTAGGGATCCTCTACTAGCACTCTATTCATGTCCTATAAAAAATTCCTTAAGAACCGGTTCCTAAACTCGTTGGATTATTATTATGGAACCATCATGAATAATACATCTCACCTTGAAGGAACAAAATCATAAGGTGAGATCAACATCAATGAATAACATCAATAGCCATGAAAAAAGTTCAATGATATCACACGAACACCGGGAACTGTAAGCTTTGGTATTTTAGAAATAGGGTTATTGAGGATATCATATATAGGTTCACAACAAAGGGATCATGCCTTACGAAAGAAGCGGGTTTAGCCTTAACATACCTGGAAACTCACTTCTCGACTTTCCAACCTACTTCCTGTCTTACAATCTATTTACGATCGTTGGTAGCCTCGTAATTTACATACCATCATACACTCGCCTTAAGTCTTTAATTTAAATCCATTTAGAATTTACCAAAATTCGGGCAACATCTCCCCTTTTTATATGCCTAGCCTGAAATCACAATACCAACAACAAATAACAACACTAATACCAAAACCAACAACATCATTATCAATATCAATATACTCGATAAAACATCCCACACAATGTTTTTTCCCAATTTCTCAACCAACCAATTCATTATACGACTATTTAATAACTCTATCTTTGTACGTAAACCAAAATCAACATCAATAAGGAGAGATCATACCTTATTCTTACTAGAGCAGCAATATCTTCAATATTTACTTTGAATCCAAGCCAAAATCCACGGCAAAATGACACTACCCTAAAAGCTACACGTTTCCCGAGCCTCATATATAATCCCATCACTTGAAACCACTCCAATCCGTCACTTTTATGTTACACACATACCCATGTATGTTGGCTGAACCTTTGGGAAATATTATAGGTGAAAATAAGGGGGTTTGCCCCTTATATAGGGTGTTAAAGTCGGTTTAGCACCGACTTAAAATTTTCCCTTCACGTTCGCGGCCTTGGGTCGCGTTCACAAAGGGTTAATCCCTACTACTCTTTGTGTTCACAGCCCTTTGGTCACGTTCGCGCAGGGTAAATTTCTTCTCTGGCGGCCTAACTTGTAACGTCCATAACTCTCTACTCCGATGTCCTATCGACGAGCGGTTTGTTGCTTTAAAAACTTGACTTCATGAACTTCAATTTATGCTTTTACTTTGCTTCAAAACTCCTCATACACTAAAAGATACTCTTTCTCAAAGTTGGGCCAAAATTGCCCCTCATATTTTGTCCAAAGTTCCAACAAACTTAATTTCCTTGATTCACTTGCCCTCCAATTCTTCCATAGCCTATTCTATGAACTCAAACTCTCATATCAATAATATAGACACATATAATCTTATATATCCTTGAAGGTGACTCTAGAGTCCATACTTAAAACAATCAACACTTAACGAATCTCACGTACAAAACTACGGGGTGTAACAGATGGACGAATAGTGATTAGTGCGCACTTCATGCCATTGATTTTTCTGTGTTGTTATAATTCATGTGCTTGGGATATCATCAACCTTCGTACTCTCCTTCTTCGTTCGGGGACGAACGATGGGTAAATTGGTATCTGATGTAACGACCATTTGCTCGTTATAGTGTTTTGACCCATTTAACCTTGTTAACCTTTTGCCCAAGTTCTGTTAGTATGATCTATGACTTAATGAAGTCATTGGGTTGGTTTCCGCATAGTTCGAGTGTAAATTGTGATGAAGAAGCTAGTTAAGTTAGCGAGTTAGAGTTGACCCGGTCAATGTCGGGTTAGGATGACTCCATGTCAATGGTTTGGAAGTTTTTACATGTTAATATGATGATTTTGTACTTGTTCACAAGTTTTGGTGGGGTTCCGAAGAGTTTCAGAAGGGTTTGGGCTTTTTCGCGCTCCGATTCAATGTTTCCACCGCAGTTCTGTGGATAGAAATTGATCCATATTTATCAAACGACCTTTGTTTTGAGTGATGTTTGAACCATTAGATCCATATCAAAATTACAAAGTCATAGCAAAAAGAATGGTCGCGTTTCGCCACCGGATGAGGGAGTTAAGCCCTTTTTAGTACGGACTATTCCAGTAGGTCCGCTATAGCGACCAAGAGGCTGCTATAGCGGTACTGCTGCAGCGGTCTGGAGACTGCGCAGCAACAAATGAGGCCAGAAAGTCCTATTTTTATACCCCCAACTCCGAACCATTACCCATAAGACCCCAAAGTCAGTTTTTGAGAGAGAGAGAGAGAGAGAGAGGCAAAATTCATTCCATTCTTCGGTGAAAGCATCTTGGAGGGTAAGTCTCCACATTTATTTGTTCCTTTTCCTTTCTTCACCATGTTCCATGATTATTTTAAAGCTCCATTAATGGTGGGTGTAAGATTAGAACTCAAGAATTGATGCAACCTTCAATAGTTGAGGGGGTGAGAGATAATAATGGAAAATCATTCACAAGCACTTTGAGATTAGATTCTAACCTAGTATTCATTATTTAATTGTCAATTATCATCATCTCATAGTCATCCAACACACTTAAAATAGAAAAGATGAATTTGGATATCTTGTGATGAATAGAATTCCAAGATATTAAGATAGAAGGTTAAGTAGATGATGGGTAACATAATTGTGCACTAAATTTCCCGTTGTACCCTCATGAACCCTGATTCACATTGTAGGGGTATTTTGGTTATTTTTTAAAAAGTATAGCATTATGGGTATCGTTGGACTCGTTTAGACTCGCAGAGTACTATTTTTACTAGATTATATCAGAATTTTCAATAAAATTGCAGTTTTGCCCTTGTAGCTCGGGTTTGGCTATTTTAGGTCCATTTTTGAGTTTTGGGTAAAACTATGGCAATATGGGTATTCTTAGATTTGTATCTATTACGCCTCGCACTTTAAGAGCATGAGCACACCACATATTTCACCGTATTAATGGAATATCATAGACGTCTCATGAAGTTTTGGAAGGTACAAGCCATAGGAAGTACGTAGCAATGAAGTAAAGGATGAATTACGATCTCGTAACTCGTAATCGGAAAGGACTTGGAACCAAAGGAAATTACCATTATCAAGTATAATTAATGATGAATATCATGTATGGAGAGTTTCGGATGATTCGGGGACTAAGAAAATCGTTGAAAATACGTTTGTCAAAAATTTGGAAAACGTTGGCAGAATTTTGGACAGAAATTTTGGGTCAAATTTAGAGGGGTATATCTCCTAGTATATCAAGAGTTTTGAAGTGAAAAAAAAGCCTAAATTAAAGTTCAGGAAGTCTAGTTTCCAACGCAATAAACTGTTCATCAAAACAACATCGGAGTGGGGAGTTATGGGCATTTTAATATGGACTGCTAGAAGCCTCAGAATCTACGCGAATTCTCTGGAAACTCACTTAAGGCCCACTAATTCGGCCCTATGGAGCCTAACCCGATCCCCACAACTATAAATACCCCTCTAACTCATCATTTTTCAACAATTTTTCACCATATCTCATTTCCGCACGTCTCTAGAATTTTTCACAACATTCATCCAATATCCAAACCTAAACATATCTCAAATCCTCTAGAATATTCTTCCAACTTTTACAACATGCACATATATTCCTATAAGTCTATATGGCAATTTTGGCCATTTTTATTTCATTTTTAGCATAGCCCCAAGTCCTAGGAAGTCCTAGAAACTTCTCCAAACATGTTGCAACATATTTCCAAGCCTAAACCAAGGATCAAAGTGAAGATTAAAGTGGTTAAGGGTTTCCAAGTGAGGTCTACACTTGTCTCCTCTTCTTGAAGATGTTGGGTGAGTATTTTTAAGGTGGAAAAACTATGGAATTGAAGTGTTCTTGAATTTTAAGGTAAGATTTCATATTAGTTTCTTGTTTATGAGTTTGATTGGTAATTATGTTAAGATTTGAGGAGAAGAAAATTGGAGGAAAAGTTCAAATATGCATTTGATGATATCTTGAGTTATGAATTGACTTGAGTTATAATTATTAGTATGTTTTGAGCATAATCTTGTTATGAGGGATAATAATAATGTTAAGGAATTGTCGTATACGAGTGTATAAGGGGTTGTATGAAGTTGTTGTTATGGATTGATTATGAAAAGAAGTCTTGGGATTGAATTGAGTATAGTTTGAATGTAATCTTTTGATTATGGAATTGTTGGTGTTTTATTATGCTTTGGGAGTTGTTTTGAAGATTGGAGGGAATAGAAGATATAGGGGAGATGCTGCCCGAATTTCAGCAGATTCTAAAGGGGTTTAATTTGAAGGCTTAAGATAAGCATATGACGCTAAGCATTAAAATAGTATGAATTCTCTTGAATATAGATTTACGAACTTGGGAGGACAATTGTTGAGTAGTTAAAGTTAAGGCGACCAAAAAGGTATGTTAAGGCTATCATTTCTTTCATTTTGGAATGATCCTATGATATGAACGAACAAACGAGTAAGAGAGCATCCATACTACTCTACTCTTAGAAGCACAAGAAGTACTTCAGTCTTTGATGTTCTTGTAGCCCCTTTATGATTGTTCCTTGACTTCTTAAGTCCCGAAGGGGCATCCGTAGGCCGTATGTTTCCATAATGGTGTCTAAATCCCGAAGGGGATATTCATGAGGTTTCTTTATTCATATGCATTTCATATTTGATCTTTAAGTCTCAAAGGAGACAAATGAAAAAGGGGAAGAAGTTCCCATTTTGAACTAAAAGTTGCTCCGAATTGAGTCTTTTAATGTTTTACATATGTAGGACATGATTTGATGGGGCAGGGGAAAGGGCTATGGTGTTATATACGCAACACACCTGATCAGCTAGTATATGATGATTGAGATGCCCGAAGGGGCTGCTCGATGGGGCCACTATGATATGATGTCCAACGGGGCGAAGCTAGAAGGAGCGAATGGGTAAAGGTCGTTTGAATCTTGATATATTGTTTTATTTGTGCCTTATATACTCGGTACATTATTCCTACTGACGTCCCTTTGCACGGGGAGCTGTGTTTCATGCCACACAGGTGCAGACAGATGAGCAGAGGACACTCGCTATAGGATGTTCCCGGTCTATCAGCTGGTTTGGTGAACTCCATTTCTATTCGGAGTATTGCCGAGTCGGAGTACATATGTATATATATGTGTCATATGCATTATGGGTACGTCGGGGCCCTGTTTCGACCTATGTTATGGTATCTTGATTCATTTTAGAGACTTTGCAGATAGTGTCCTGTGGATAGTGCGTCGAGATGTCGACAGTTGTGTAAGGCGGCCACATAGGTCGATGTGTTCATATGCATTGATTTAAAGATTTTATTGTGACTCAGGTAACTAAACGATAAGGGAGAAGTCCCTGACATGATGAAAGAGTTCTATTAAAAAAAATTCATGTTTTACTAGCCGAAAATGTCATTTCATAATTTAAAGATTCACAAAAAAGCGTGACTTATGAATAGAATGGTAGTATGACACTCAGCCGAGTAGGGTCTTGGGTGTCAGTCGTGCGCCTTTGGTTTGGGTCGTGACAGTATCTTGACATAGAATTCATATTTAATAGACGTTAATCGTTTTGAGGTTCTCCAAAGAGGAAGGCAAAGCTAAGGTTTGGCAATTCGAGACTGTTGTTCGACATTCTAGGTAGGTTACGGCTTAATTTAGTTAGACTTTAATTAGTGAAAATATGTATTGTGTAGAATTGATGGGAGAAAGCATGATTAGGTCTTCGAACATGGTGTTTTGGTTGGATATTAGCTAGGTTGGTATGACTTCTGATTTGTGGGCTGATCGCCATTACGTTATGTATTGAATATATATATATATATTCATATATATGATTCGTGATGGATTTCTATTAGGTTGGTTGTTGTTGATGGTGGCTTGTTGCCCTGTTATTGTGATGAGACTTATTGCCTAAATTGTCGTGTTGTACTCAATTCTCTCTTATTGTGACATATATTATCGGAGAAAGGAAGGATAATGAGTTTAGGCTTGAATTGTGATATAAACTTATAACAGTATTTGGATAAAAACATAGTGTATGATTTACTGTTGATGATAATATAAAGAAAAGTGGAGCTTCTTGGTGATACAAGACTTAGTTGTGAGGCGTACTTGCTACATGTGGAAGTAAAGATGGGCATAGACTATTATGTTAGTTGAGACAGTTTGTATGATTCATTTCATGGATGAGTTGATCCATGTCTTGATATGACTTGTGCCTTTGTGACTTGTACCCTCACTGTTGCTTTATTAGATTGCATTGATTTACCACGTTTACCCTCATTTATTCATTCATACACTGATACATGATGGAAATGATTTGGAAGACTTGTGGCATGATGCCTTGTGTTCGACATTGATATTGCTAATTGTTCATAGTCCATACATACTAGTGAGCTGGAATACATTGAGACATACTGTTATACCCCGCGTTTTCAGAGCATGAGTTTGACGTGTACCTCATCGTAGTAATGAGATGTTTTGAAAGGCACAAGCCATGGAAAGTACGTAACAACGAAGAAAAAGGGTGAATTACGATCTCGTAAGTCGTAATCGGGAAAGAATATTTTGAAACACGAACATGGCCATTATTAGTGTAATAAGTGATAAATATCATGTATGGAGAATTTCGAATATTTCGGATTGAGCAAATTGAAGAAAATAAGTTCGACGAAAATTTGAGAAACGCGGGACGGATTTTAGTTAATTTGGAGGCACATATCTCATAGTATATGGGAGTTTTAAGGTGGTTCAAAGTCCTAAAATGAAGTTCGTCGAGTCTAGTTTGTAATGCAACCAACCGTTCATTGATAGGACATCGGAGTAGAGAATTATAGACGTTACAACCGAACCGTCGAC
>NW_026727077.1:0-34355 GCF_029784015.1 Lycium ferocissimum | reverse complement strand
AGCCAATCAAACTTGGCCAAGCCATGGGCGGGACCCACACGGCCATTTGTGACTTAATTAGTGACTAATTAAACTTTTTAATCCCCCTTAATAATATAATCATGGTTAATTAATCCCTAATTTCCAATAATATTTCTATACCAAATAAAATTTATACGCAACTTGTGCATTAAAATAAAATCGGAGGTTAAAAGTCTCTACCTCGGATCCCAAAATAGTCTTGTCCTTAACTTGTCGCGATTAGCTTAAAATATCCCAATGTACAAAAATACGAGATATAACACTTCCAAGAAGGTTTAGGGACTCAGGTGATCCTTAGTACAGCATTTCATCCACAGACTGATAGACAAGCTGAGCGTACTATCCGTACTCGAGGATATGCTACGGGCACGTGTGTTAGATTTTGGAGGTAGTTGGAATGATCACTTATGTTACATCTTGGAAATATTTTGTTAACGTACAGTGAATAGACTAACGAAGGGCACGACGTATACGGTGTTTTGATAAGTAAGGAATAGCATTTGATGATCCTAATCGAGATTTCAAAGACATTTGAGGTAAAAGAAGAAAGTTGTTAAGGAAAGCAAGGTATATGTTGTGTGTCGGGAAATATTTACGAGTATCGAATTGATGATGGCTTAATGATGTTTGGAGAAGAGTGATAACGTCCCTTAGATTGTTAATGAGGTGTTAAACAAGTGTTAAGAAGGCTCCATAAGGATTGGAGATCAAACGAGTCGACGAGAACGAATTTCAAAAAACGGGAAACATACGGTCCAACATACTAGCCGTATAAAACATACGGTCCGTATGTTTGGCCATATGTTCTGCCCTGCACGAGGGTCTTCAACCGGACCAAACATACGGTCCCGGACATACGGTCAAGATAAAAATGTACGGACGTATGTTGGTCCGTAGATTGGTGTCGGGTCGATTTTAAAATGATATAAAGGCCCTCTCACTCATTTAATTCATTTTATTTCTCCTCTTCACAACTGAAGAACACTCTAGAATCCTCTCCACTCTTCAGCCACAAGAACCCAAGAGAAATTGATGATCAACTTCATCAAACAACCAAAATCAAGTGTGTGAAACACATTAAAGTTTATCCAAGCCAAGAAATTTCAATGGAAGCGAACTAGGGTTTTTGTGCAAGAAGAGTATTTCCACTTAAGGCTTATTCTTCCATTATCTAAGGTGAGTTTTATGGTATTTCCATGTTGGTTGAGGTATTGAAAAGTTGAAACACCTGGATTGTAGAAGGAAATAGGAAATGGGTCATGAATGTAAGAATAATGACATATTGAGTAGTAGTTGGAATGAGTCATGAATATTGATATGTTGTGATTGTAAGTATGTTATGAATGACATTTAGAACATGGATAAGTATTATATGTGAGAAAATGCAATAGTGAACTATGACCATGATTATGGAGAAGTTGAAGTGAAATTAAGAGATATGGATAATGTAGATTTACGAAATGATGATTGCACGCTATAATATTGTGAATGTCGTATGGATGTTTGGGAGTTGATATGTAATATGAGGAAAGTTGTATAAACAAAGGAAATGCTGCCCAATTTTCTCTAGCTTTAGTAAGCACATTCTTATAATCGATTAGCTAATGTTAGTGCGAATTCTCTTGAAGGTTGAAACGTGGGCATTGAAGGAGAATGAGCAAGCATTAGAATAGTTAAACAAAAAAGGTATGTGAGGCTAATCCTTTCCTTCTAAGGCATGACTCCTATGGAATAAATCTTCCTATTTTCCATGATCTTCCTAAATAACGGAAATTATGAGTCCATGACTAGAAAGAGATACGATACGAGCATGTTAATGATGATGATGAGTTTAAGTATAAAGAATCCTAGAGTAATATACGATGTCCATGAGATTAATGGTCCTAAGTATGGTTCCATTAATGCTTCTCCTTGTGTCCACTCACCTTAAATTGTTAGTCCCTCCAAGGTGATATATGATGATTATGATCACTCCATAACGTAGTCGGGGGTTCACGACCTCATGTCACCCCGACATAGCCATAGTTGCCTCCAAGTTCTAATGTATGTTCTAAAGATAAATGTATGATGATGTCTAGCTTATGATATGCCTATGAAATGTATAATAATGTTAAGTTTATGATGAGTTTATGATGATGCGGTTCCACTGCGCATAAATGGCCAGGCATGTCACCGCGGAGGTGGGCTGCATACGATTACACCGTGCCTAGATGGCCGGGCATGTCACCGCTAAGGTGGGCTGCTATGTTTACACCAAACCTAGAGGGTCAGGCATGACACCACTTGTGGGCGGCATATGATGGTTACCCGAACGCGGGTTAACGATGATGATATATATATATGATACGATGATGTATGCGCTATGATGAAACATGTACTATGATTCTATATGATATATGTATGAAGTGTATCCACTATAAAAGCTACGCAGGTTATATCTTCATCTTATATCTTATGATTTCTCTATTATGCTCATTTCATTCATGCCTTACATACTCAGTACAATGTTCGTACTAACGTCCATTTTCTTTGGACGCTGTGTTCATGCCCACAGTGAGATTGTGAGGATCCGGACTCGTAGGAGCTATTAGTCGACCGAGAGCACTCCATTGTTCCGGAGGTGCAATTGATTTATTCTTTTGTGTATGTATATGTTTTGGGCATGACGGGGTCCTGTCCCGTCCCTATGTCTATCACTCTAGTGGAGGCTCGTAGATGAGTAGTGTGGGTAGTATGGTCTCACGTTTTCTTATCGTATGTATATATATTATTTTGATAGCCGAAGGGCTTATGTATATAAAGTAAATATTTTACAAGTGAAAAAATGGTTTTCCTACGATTTGAGTATAATATCAATAGATGAATGCTTGATATGTATAATGAGTAATAGAATGAGTGGTGCTCGGTGGTTAGCCCCGGGTACCCGTCATGGCCCCTAGTCGGGTCGTGACAAAAGTGGTATCAGAGTAGTTCAGTCCTAGGAAGTGTCTACGAGCCGTGTCTAGTAGAGTCTTGTTTATGGTGTGTTGCGCGCCACACTAATAAACAGGAGGCTACAAGACATTTAGGAAAAATGATCATCTTTCATCTTAAGAGATCGTGCGATAGCGCTGTGTTATAAGATTTTTTCCTCCCTAATAGTGTGCTATGAGTTCATAAATGCCGCCAAAGGGAAAAGCTAAAGCCGCCCAGAAGGGCAAGATTACGATGAAAAAACGGGTAGAAAGAGAGCCGCCAATGAATGTAGAAGAGGGTGAATCACATAATGAGGCTCCATCTAATGCTTCTTCTACCCCGCCTAATTTAGAAGAATAAGAAGGGGCTTCAGCTCCAGCTCCTATGCCTCCAGTTCCTCCACCGGCTACTTCGGGTCAACAAGTGACCGAGGCTATTCACCTATTGACGCAGTTAGTTGCCGCCTAGGCACAGCGGTAAAATGCGGGTCCAAGTGATCGGTCAGCTAGTACAAGAGCCCGCGATTTCATGAGTTTGAATCCTCCGGAGTTTTTCGGGTCAAAGCCGAATGAAGATCTGCAAGGCTTTATTGATGAAATGTTGAGGACATTGAAGATTATTCATGCCTCCGAAACTGAATCTGTGGAGTTGGCATCGTATAGACTCCGAGATGTGGCGGTATTATGGTACAATAATTGGATATCATCAAGAAAAGAGAATGTTCCTCCTCCGGTTTGGCAAGAATTCGGAGATGCCTTCATCCGCCATTTTTTGCCACCCGAGATCCGCCGAGCTAGAGCGGATAGGTTCCTAAATCTAAAGCAAGGAAATACGAGTGCCCGGGAGTATAGCCTTCAATTTAATTCTTTGGCTAGGTATGCTCCGACTATGGTAGCCGACATAGGAGATCAGGTGCATAGATTTGTGAGTGGCTTAGGGCCACATTTATTTAAGGATTGTTTGAAGGCTTCATTGCAAGATGGGATGGATATTTCCCGCATACAAGCACAACCCAAAATCTAGAGGAACAACAACATCTGCAAGGGGTGATCGTGATATTGATAGAGGGCAAAGCAAGAGGGCCAGATCTATGGGAGCAGGTAGTGATCATAGAGGGGGATCAAGGTAGTCATATTCTAGACACTCGTGCCGGTCGCCTACTAGTGCACCTCCACTATTTGCGGGAAGGAGATTTGATCGCTCTATCCTTTCGAGGCGGTCGAGTTCGAGAGCTTGTGTTCCCGGTTGGGGGGGTGATTATAGCCGTAGGAGACCACCGGTCTCAAGATGTAGCCGTTGTGAAAATTACACTCGGGGCCATGTCGCCGGTGGCACGATACTTGCTATGTTTCTCGACGATCGGACACTTGATGCATGATTTTCCCTCGAGGTATGGTAGAGGTGGGGTTCAGCCCACTGGATCAGCGGCTGGTTCTTCCTTAGTGCGCCCGGCAGGGCAGACTGCCCAGATCCCAGCAGGCCGAGAAAGAGGCCGAAGGAGAGCATCTACTTCAGGTGCCACCCAGCCCCGTATGTATGCTTTAGCCGAAGGACAGGATCTTGAATCCTCCCCGGATATGGTTACAGGCACATTGTCCGTATTTTCCCATGATGTGTATGCATTGATAGATCCGGATTCTACCCTATCTTATATTACTCCATATGTTGCTGGTCGTATTGGGGTGAAACCCGAGCCAATTAAACCTTTTGAGGTGTCTACTCCGGTTGGTGATCCCGTGATAGCTAGACAAATGTACAAAGATTGTATAATTGTGATATGTGATCGCCAGACTAAAGCTGATTTAGTTGAGCTGGAAATGTTAGATTTCGATATGATTATGGGTATAGATTGGTTAGCCTCATGTTATGCTAACGTTGATTGTCGAATGAAAGTAGTTCGATTTTAATTTTCGGGAGAGCCCGTGCTTGAATGGAAGGGTAATACCGCATCTCCAAGAGGTAGGTTTATTTCCTACCTTAAGGCAAGAAAGATGATAGCTAAGGGCTATATTTATCACTTAGTCCGAGCTCATGACACCGAAGAAAAGTCGCTAACTTTCCAATCTGTTCCAGTTGTGAATGAATTTCCAGATGTATTTCCAGATGAACTTTCAGGCTTTCCTCCGGAAAGAGAAATTGATTTTGGTATTGATGTGTTGCCGGACACCGAGCCTATTTCTATCCCTCCTTTCCGGATGGCTTCAGCCAAAGAAAGAGCTAAAGGCACAATTAAAAGATTTATTGGAGAAGGGGTTTATTAGACCCGGTTCATCACCGTGGGAGCACCCGTCCTATTTGTGAGAAAGAAAGATGGTTTCTTACGAATGTGCATCGATTATAGGCAATAAGGTGACGATAAAGAACAAATATCCTCTCCCTAGATTGATGATTTGTTTGATCAATTACAAGGTACCAAGTGGTTTTCCAAAATAGACTTGAGGTCAGGTTATCATCAAGTGAGAGTTAAAGAAGAAGACATTCCCAAAACAGCTTTCAGAACGAGATATGGCCATTACGAATTTCGAGTGATGTCATTTGGGTTAACTAATGCTCCGGCGTGTGTTCATGAATCTGATGAATAATATATTCGTGCCTCTCTTGGATTTATTCGTAATAGTATTCATTGACGATATTCTCGTATACTCTCGCCATGAATCGACATGCAGACCATTTACGTCTCGTTCTTGAAATTCTTCGAACTCGGGAATTGTATGCAAAATTTTCAAAGTGCTAGTTTTGGCTAAATTCTGTGACATTTTTGGGTCATGTTATTTCAGATGATGACATTAGATTTTATACTCGTAAAAATTGAAGCTGTAAAGACTTGGCCAAGGCCTACGACGCCTACGAAGTTCGTAATTTTCTCGGGATTGTGTGTTACTATAGAAGGTTCGTAGAGGGATTTTCATCTATTTCAGCCCCATTGACGAAGCTAACCCAGAAGTCAGCTAAATTTCAGTGGAATGATGCTTGTGAATGCAGCTTCCAAGAGTCAAGGACAGAGATTAACCTCGAAATCCGGCCTTAACACTTCCGTGGGGCCGATGGTTATGTTGTGGTATCAGTGATGCTTCTAGTGTTTGGGTTAGGATACGTATTGATGTAGCACGGTAAAGCCATCGCTTATGCTTCGAGACATCTGCGAAAACATGAAAAGAACTACCCAACTCATGATCTTGAATTGGCTGCAGTTATTCATGCATTAAATATGTGGAGACATTACTTGTATGGTGTGCATGTTGATATCTATACAGATCACAAGAGTCTTCAATACATTTTCAAACAGAAGGAGTTGGAATGCGGCGGTGGTAGTTAGAATTATTGAAAGATTATGATGTGAATATTTTATACCACCCTGAAAGGCAAATGTAGTAGTCGATGTGCTTAGCCGCCGATCGATGGGCAACAGGTGAAGTTCCTCCTAAAGAAAGAATTAATTCATGAGCTCCACCAACTAGATAATCTTGGAGTACGTTTAATTGATTCAGGTAGTGCAGGGATTGGCATTAATAATCCTACAGTTTCGTCCTTGAATATAGAAGTGAAAGAGCATCAATATGAAGATCCTCAGTTGGGCCATTATAGAGACACATTTCATGAAAAAGAGAAGTCTCCATTTGAAACTTCTATGGATGGAATTCTTAGATACCGAGGCATACTATGTGTTCCGAATGTTGCAGAATTACGTCACCGAATTTTAGAAGAAGCTCATTATTCTCGGTATTCTATTCATCCAGGAACGACAAAGATGTATCATGATCTCAAGTTAATTTATTGGTGGGATGGAATAAAGAAAGACATAGCAGAATTTGTAGCCCAATGTCCAAACTCACAAAAGTGAAAATTGAACATCAAAAGCCAGGAGGATTATTGCAAGCAATGGAGATTCCTATTTGGAAGTGGAAAGTGATCAACATGGATTTTATTATGGGGTTACCCTACTCCCGAGGTAAATATGATTCCATATGGGTGATCGTGGACGTACCTCACGAAAGCAATTTCATTTTCTTCCCGTCGAACCGCACACTCGAAAGAAAGATTATGCAAGGTTGTATCTCAAGGAGATTGTGCGACTCCATGGTATTTCGATATCCATTATCACAGATAGAGGAGCACAATTTACCGCTAAGTTCTGCAAATCCTTCCAAGAAGGTTTGGGTACTCGAGTAAGGCTCAGCACCACATTTCATCTGCAAACCGATGGACAAGCTGAACGTACCATTCAGACCTTGGAGGATATGCTAAGAGCATGTGTTCTAGATTTTGGTGGTAGTTGGGATGACCACTTACCCCTAATTGAGTTTGCATATAATAATAGCTACCATTCCAGTATTCAAATGGCTTCGTATGAAGCTTTATATGGAAGGAAGTGCAGGTCTCCAATTGGATGGTTTGAAATAGGAAAATTATAGCTAATAGGCCCTGAGTTAATTCAACAAGCAGTAGAAAAAGTCAAGGTGATCAGATATTGATTATTAACAGCTCAAACTCGCCAAAAATCTTATGCGGACAACCGCCGGCGAGACATGAAATTTCAAGTTGATGATTGGGTATTTCTAAAGGTGTCGCCAATGAAAGGGGTGATGAGAATTGGTAAGAAAGGAAATTTAAGTCCTCGATACATTGGACCCTATAAGATTATCCGCAAGGTGGGTCAAGTAGCTTATGAATTGGACTTGCCTTTAGAACTTGAATCAGTCCATCCAGTTTTCCATGTCTCAATGCTCCGTAAGTGTGTTGGAGATCCTACGAGGATTGTTCCAATAGATGATGTTCAAGTGACAGAAAAGCTAGTCTATGAAGAAGTGCCCATTGCCATATTAGACAGGCAAGTACGGAGACTTCGAAATAAGGAAGTAGCTTCAGTTAAAGTCTTGTGGCGAAATAACAACCGAGAAGAAATGACTTGGGAGGCGGAAGAGAAGATGAAATCCACATACCCGCACTTATTTCAGCCCCCAGAAGAGATCCATGATGAGACATCGAGATTATGAGGTATGTATGTTTTCTTTTACGCATATGGGTCGTGTGTGGCCAACTTATATTGCTATTGTATTGTGGCCCTGTGAGGCAATTTTATTGTGGGCTGCTGTGATGGGATAGTAGTGCCATATTACAGGGAAAACTCTGTCGAAATTTTTATAGAATTCCCGATGACTTAACATTCGAGGATGAATGTTCCAAAAGGGGGGGAGCCTGTTACATCTTGGAAATTTTTCATTAATGTACAGTGAATAGAATAACGAAGGGCACGACGTATACGGAATTTTGATAAGTAAGTAATAGCATTAGATGATCCTAATCGAGATTTCAAAGACATTTGAGGTAAAAGAAGAAAGTTGTTAATGAAAGCAAGGTATATGTTGTGTCGGGCAAGATTTTACGAGTATCGAATTGATGATGGCTTAATGATGTTTGGAGAAGAGTGATAACGTCCCTTAGATTGTTAATGAGGTGTTAAACAAGTGTTAAGAAGGTTCCATAAGGATGGGAGACCAAACGAGTCGACGAGAACGAATTTCGGAAAATTGGGCAACATACGGTCCAACATATCGTCGTAAAAACATATCGCCGTATGTTCGCCCTGCACGAGGGTCTTCACCGACCAAACATACGGTCAAGATAAAATATGCGGACCATATGTTGGTCCGTAGATCGTGCCGGTCGATTTTAAAACGATATAAGGACTCTCTCTCTCATTTAATTCATTTCATTTCTCCTCTTCACAACTCAAGAACACTCTAGAATCCTCTCCACTCTTCATCCACAATAACCCAAGAGAAATTGATGATCAACTTCATCAAACCAACAAAATCAAGTGTGTGAAACACATTAAAGTTCATCCAAGCCAAGAAATTTCAATGGAAGCAACTAGTGGTTTTGGTGCAAGAAGAGTATTTTCACTCAAGGCTTATTCTTCCATTATCTAAGGTGAGTTTTATGGTATTTCCATGTTGGTTGAGGTATTGAAAAGTTGAAACACTCGGATTGTAGAAGGAAATAGAATTGGGTCGAATGTAAGAATAATGACATATTGAGTGGTTGTTGGAATGAGTCATGAATATTGATATGTTGTGATTGTAAGTATGTTATGAATGACATTTAGAACATGGGATGAGTATTATATGTGAGAAAATGCAATAGTGAACTATGACCATGATTATGGAGAAGTTGAAGTGAAATTAAGAGATATGGATAATGTAGATGAATGCTGATTGTTGCTTATAATATTGTGAATGTCGTTATGGATGTGAGGGAGTTGATATGTAATATGAGGAAAGTTGTATAAACAAAGGAAATGCTGCCCAATTTTCTCTAGCTTTAGCAAGCGCATTCTTATAATCGATTAGCTAATGTTAGTGGCGAATTCTCTTGAAGGTTGAAACGTGGGCATTGAAGGAGAACGAGCAAGCATTATAATAGTTAAACGAAAAAGGTATGTGAGGCTAATCCTTTCCTTATAAGGCATGACTCCTATGGCATGAATCTTCCTATTTTCCATGATCTTCCTAAATAACGAAAATTATGAGTCCATGACTATAAAGAGATACGATACGAGCATGTTAATGATGATGATAAGTTTAAGTATAAAGAATCCTAGAGTAATATACAATGTCAATGGGATTAATGATCCTAATTATGGTTCCATTGATGCTTCTCCTTGTGTGCACTCACCTTAAATTGTTAGTCCCTCCAAGGTGAGATATGATGATTATGATCACTCCATAACGTAGTCGGGGGTTCACGACCTCATGTCACCCCGACATAGCCATAGTTGCCTCCAATTTCTAATGTACATTCTAAAGATAAATGTATGATGATGTCTAGCTTATGATATGCCTATGAAATGTATAATAATGTTAAGTTTATGATGAGTATATGACGATGCGATTCCACAGCGCCTAAATGGCCGGGCATGTCACCGCGAAGGCGGGCTGCATACGATTACACCGTGCCTAGATGGTAGGGCATGTCACCGCAAAGGCTGGCCGCTATGTTTACACCGAACCTGAGGCCGGGCATGACACCACTAGTGGGCGGCATATGATGGTTACCCGGACGTGGGTTAACGATGATGATATATATATATATATATATATATATATATATATGATACTATGATATATGCGCTATGATGAAACATGTACTATGATTCTATATGAAATATGTATGAAATGTGTCCACTATAAAAGTTACGCAGGTTATATCTTCATCTTATATCTTATGATTTCTCTATTATGTTCATTTCATTTGTGCCTTACTTACTCAAGACAATGTTCGTACCGACGTCCGTTTTTTGGCGCCGTGTTCATGCCCACAGTAGACAAGGGAGGTGATCCGCACTCAGAGGAGCTATTAGCGACCGAGAGCACTCCATTGTTCCGGAGGTGCCATTGATTTATTCTTTTGTATATGTATATGTTTTGGGCATGACAGAGTCCTGTCCCGTCCCTATGTCTAGGCACTCTAGTAGAGGCTCGTAGATGCGTAGTGTGGGTAGTATGGTCTCACGTTTTCTCATCGTATGTATATATATTATTTTGATAGCCGAAGGGCTTATGCATATAAAGTAAATATGTTTCAAGTCAAAAAATGGTTTTCCAACGATTTGAGTATAAGATCAATAGATGAATGCTTGATGTGTATAATGAGTAATAGAATGAGTGGTGCTCGGTGGTTAGCCCCGGGTACCCGTTATGGCCCCTAGTCGGGTCGTGGCAACTTACCGCTTATAGAGTTCGCTTATAACAATAGTTATCATTCCAAAGATTCAAATAGCCCCGTATGAGGCTTTATATGGGCGCAAGTGTAGATCACCGATTGGGTGGTTTGAAGTGGGAGAAATTAAGTTAATAGGGCCAGACTTGATCCACAAGCCACAGAAAAGGTCAAGCTTATTTAGGATCGATTATTGGCAGCTCAGACTCATCAAAAATCTTATGCAGATAATCATCGACGGGACTTAGATTTCCAAGTTAAGGACTGGGTGTTCTTGAAGGTGTCGCCGATGAAGCGCGTCATGAGATTTGGTAAAAAGGGCAAGCTTAGCCCTCGGTATATTGGGCCTTACAAGATAGTACGCAAGGTAGGCCAGGTGGCTTATGAGTTAGATCTACATTCGGATTTAGAGTCGGTCCATCCAGTTTTCCATGTATCAATGCTTCGAAAGTGCATTGGAGATCCTTCCAGAATTATACCTATGGATGATATCCAGGTCACCGAGCAATTATCCTACGAAGAAGTCCCCATTACTATTCTAGATAGGCAAGTTCGGAGGCTCAGAAAACCAAAGATATAGCTTCAGTTAACGTTTTATGGAGAAACAATAATAAGGAAGAAATTACTTGGGAAGCTGAGGAAGATATAAAGTTCAGCTATCCACATTTTTTTCCACTCCCAGAGGAGATTCACACAGAGGCACCATTGTCCTTAGGTACGTAATACTTTCATTTGATGATATCTTAGTCGTGCGTGGCCATTATTATTGTTGTTGTTGTAGCCTTGTAAGGCGATATATATTTTTGTTTGCTGTGATAGGATGATAGTGGCATATTACAGGGGAAACTCTGGCAAAATTTTTGTGGAATCCCTAAGAATCTAACATTCGAGGACAAATGTTCCTAAGGGGGAGGAATATTACATCTTGAAAATTTTGTGTCGTTGCATTATGAGTAGAATAATGCAAGATTAAAGTGGACATGAAGAATTTATATGGTTAAGGAGGGTATTTGATAACTTTAAGTGTGTACCTCAAGGTTTTGGAGTCATATGAATCGGTGCAAGTGAGTTCGTCAAGGAATTGGAATTTGAGTTATGTTTTGGGAAACTTTCATATCTTTGAGTTATACATTGTTTAGTAATGCCTTGAGAGGGATATATAGGGCCCTTATATGATTAATGAAGTTTTATACATGTGCCAAGAAGGTTCCATACGGATTGGGGGTCAAACGAATCGAAAAGAACGTATTTCGCGAAACCGGGAAAATGGGGCCATACGCGGCCGCATACTCGCATATCCGGGCCGCATATGCGTAAAACTCACCAAATTGAAAGCCCCCACTACCCAACCTCTACCCTATGGTGAGGAGGGGAGATGCGGCCGCATATCCCATATGATAAGCTGCATCTCCACCGCAAGTTGATGCGGGGGGGGGGGGTTAACTTTTCCACCTTTTTAAATCCCAAAAGACCCCATTTTCATCTCAACCTCCCACACATATTTCCCCACACTTCTAGAGAGTTCTTTGAAGGTTTCATAATACTCCAAACCTTTCCATATCATCAAGAAAGAAGATCAACATGAAAACCTCAAAGATAATCCATGGAAGGTGATTGTTCTTGTTTCTCTCCAAAGTTATGATGAACTTGGTTTTGGAATAAGTTGAGTGAGGTGAAGTTTTCCTACTATATGGTATGTTCTCCATATTATATACATGATTGAGTTGATGAAAAGGTTTAGTAACCCTTGGAATGGAAAAGAATTAAAGTGGAGAAGTTATAAAATGTTGAAGTGAAGAAGATGACTATGAGATGAACTTGAAGAGGGATTTTTAGACAAATTTGAGATTAAATAGAATAAAAGGAAATTTTCCCTTAGCATACGTGAATAGACTCACGAAAGATATGGCGTATAAGAAGTACGGACAAGCAAGAAATAGTATGCGATGACTCTAATTAAGATTTCCAAAGATATTAGACTTGAAGAAAGAAAGTTGTTAAGGGAATCGAGTTATAAGTTAGTGTGTTGGATGCAAACTAGGAGTATTGAGTTATTGATGCCTCAAGGTTATTATGGAGAAGAGTTTATAACATCCCCTAGATTTATAATGAAGTGGTAAACAAGTGCTAAGAAGGTTCCATAAGGATTGGAGATCAAACGAAACGACGAGAACAACTTTGGCGGAAGCGATGATTTCCACGACCACTTCCACGGCCCATATAATGTTCCACGGACCGTGGAATGGTTCGTGGAACTGCCGCGAAAGGATGGTCAGCTGGTCGTGAACCACGACCGCCACGACCAACACTAGGGTTCCACGGACCGTGGAACAATCTCGTGGAAGTCCCGACGACTGAAGATGTTCCAAGTCTTTAAATGTGATCTCACTTCATTTATTTCATTTCCATTCACGTCTTCAACCCCTCCACACCTCTAGAACCTTCCAAACATTTCATCCACAAGAAAACTAAGGAGATCAAGGATTGATAACAAGATTTGAGGAGAATCAAGCCTAAGAAACTCCATTAAAGCTATTAAGGTCAAGAAATCTCAAGAAGGAAGAACTAGGGTTTTGTGCAAGAGGGTGTATTATCATTCAAGGACTATTTCTCTACCATTTAAGGTAAACTTCATGACCTTTACATGCTATTTGAAGTATTTATAAATTGAGATTCACGGATTGTAGAAGAGTACCACAAATGGGTCATCAAATGGATGAAAAATGTTATTATTGAATAGTAGTTGGCTTGAATCATAGAAATGAGTTTGTTGATGATATAAATACGTTATAAATGACTTATAGAACATGAAATAAGTATTGGATACGAAAGAATGCGACGATGGACTTTTAGTCATAATTATGGGGAATCGAGATAGAATTTCGAGATGCGAATAAGATGAATGAATGACGATTGTTGTTAGCGATATTGTAATGATTATTATGAATGTTGGGAGTTGATATGGAATGTGGTGGGAAGTAGTATAAACAAAAGAGATGCTGCCCAAATTTCTATAGCTTTAGTAAGTATGTTTTTACGATGACATAGCTAATGTCGATATGAATTCCATTGAAGGTATAGACAAGCGCATTAAGGAGAACGAACAAGCGATAGAGTAGCTAAGCGACAAAGGTATGTGAGGCTAATCCCTTTCCTTCTAAGGCATGAGTCCTATGGCATGAAATTCCTCTTTTACTATGAATGTTCCATCTCCAAGAAAGTTAAGAGTCCTCTCTCATGAATAGTTATACGAGATAAGAAATATAAGATGAATACGAAAATGATGATAGCAAGCTAAAGTCTAGAAATGCTATAGCCTATGATATGATGCTCCTAAGAAGCTAATGATGTAATATATGTAATTTAATGATATTGATCATTGTGCACACTCACCTTATGCTTGTTCCTTCAAGGTGAGGCGTAATACGTAAGAATGCTCATAATGACATCGGGGTCCACGACCTTACGTCACCCCGATAAAAGTATGAATAGCTAAGAGTCCCTATGCATGTATTGTAATACGTATATGATGTCAAGCATACCATGATGAGTTATGATAAGCATACTATGATAAGCATGTTATGATAAGCATGATGTAATGAGCATATGATGATATCACACCGCGCCTATATGGTCGGGCAGTCACCGCCAAGGCGGGCAGCTATACACACCATGGCCAAATGGCATGGGCAGACACCACTAGTGGGCGGCATGAGATAATATCCTGGACGCAGGATGCCTGGACGCAGGCTATTGATGATGCTAATGATATTGATTATTACACCGCACCTACATGGTCGGGCAGTTATTACAGTTATGTATATATGATATGATGATGATGAGTACGAAAGTAAGTATATATGCATGATCTTCTTATGATTCGGTCGATTCGATTGCTCCTTGTTTTATGCCTCCTCAGTTTATTGATGCTTCATTATTGCTTATGCTTCACATACTCTGTACAATATTCGTACTGACGTCCTTTCTTCGGACGCTGTGTTCATGCCCACGGTAGACAGGGAGGTGTCCCAGACTCATAGGAGCTAGCAGTTGATTTGAGAGCACTCCATATTCCGGAAGTGCCACAGATTTCTCTTTTGGTATATATATATATATCTGTATATTCATGTTTTTGGGCATGACGGGGTCCTGTCCCGTCCAGATGTCTAGTATTCCAGTAGAGGCTCCTAGATACGCAGTGTGGATAGTCTGGTCCCATGGCTTTCATGTATATGTATGTATGTATATATTATTTTGGATAGCCGAAGGGCTTATGTTTATAAAAGCAAATGTACTTCGAAGATTCCGCTTTACATGATTATGAGCATATAGTATGAATAATAGCGTATAAGCGAGGTAAGTGAGTGGTGTTCGGTGGTTAGCCCCGGATACCCGTCGCGGCCGTAGCTCGGGTCGTGACGAAAGTGGTATCGAGCGGTTCGGTCCCTAGGAAGTGTCTACGAGCCGTGTCTAGTAGAGTCTTGTTTATGGTGTGTTGCGCGCCACGCTAATAAACAGGAGGCTACAGGGCATTTAGGAAAAATGACCATCTTTCTTCATATGAAATCGTGCGATAGAGCCGAGTATAAGATTTAATCCTCCCTAATGAGTATGTTGTGATTTCAGAAATGCCGCCAAAAGCTAAAGCCGCCCCGTAAGGGCAAGACTACGACAAAGAGGCGGGCGAGAAAGAGAGCCGCCTATGAATGTTGATGAAGGAGAGTCACATCATGAGGCCTTATCCGAGTGCCTCCACTACTCCTCCTATTACGGAAGGGGGCTTCTATTCCGGTTCCTCCACCGGCTACTTCGGGTCAACAAGTGACCGAAGCTATTAATTTATTGACTCAGTTGGTTGCCGCTCAGGCACAACGACAGAATGTGGGACCGAGTGATCGCTCAGCTAGTACGAGAGCCCGTGACTTCATGAGCCTAAATCCTCCGGAATTCTTCGGGTCAAAACCGGATGAAGATCCACAAGGCTTCATTGATGAGATGCTAAGAACGTTGCAGATTATTCATGCCTCCGAGACTGAGTCAGTGGAGTTAGCTTCATATAGACTCCGAGATGTGGCAGTTTATGGTACAATAATTGGAGAGCGTCGAGGCAAGAAAATGCGCCTCCTCCCGTGTGGCAAGAGTTTGTTGATGCCTTCATTCGTCACTATTTGCCACCCGAGGTCCGCCGAGCTAGAGCGGATAGATTCTTGAATTTGAAGCAAAAAATATGAGCGCCCGAGAATATAGCCTTCAATTTAATTCTTTGGCTAGATATGCTCCTACGATGGTGGCCGATATGGGCGACAGAGTGTACAGGTTTGTGAGTGGCCTAGGGCCACATTTGTTCAAGGATTGCCTAACGGCTTCATTACAAGACGGGATGGACATTTCCCGAATTCAGGCCCATGCTCAAAATCTTGAAGGGCAACAACCTCCACAAAGAGGTGAACGTGATGTTGATAGAGGGCCGAGCAAAAGAGCTAGATCTATGGGCACAGGCCGTGATTATAGAGGGGGATCGAGGCAGACATTTTCTAGGCACTCGAGTCGGTCGGCGACTAGTGCACCTCCCCGCAATTTTCGGATAGGAGATTTGATCGCTCTTTCCGATCGGGACAGGGGCCGCAGTTCGAGGGCCCCGTCCACGCTTCGGGGGTGATTATAGTCGAGGAGACCTCCGCACCGCGATGCGCCGGCGGTAGATTACATTCCGGACAAAGGCCGCCGTGGTTCGGATGCTTGTTACACTTGTGGCCGGGTAGGGCACATGATGAGAGATTGCCCATCGATGAGTGGCAGAGCTAGGACCCAGCCCACAGGATCGGTCGAGAGGATCTTCTTCGACGTCCCACAGGCGGACTTCTCGTACCCCAAGGCCGAGGTAGAGGCCGAGGGGGAGTATCTACTGTGTGCCACACAAAGACCGCTTATATGCATTAGCCGGACGGCAAGATCTTGAGTCCTCCCCGATGTGGTCACGGTACATTGACCGTGTTCTCTTATGATGTGTATGCATTGATAGATCCGGATCTACGTTATCATATATTACTCCATATATTGCAAATCGTATTGGGGTGAAACCCGAGCCGATCAAACCTTTTGAGGTATCCACTCCGGTTGGTGATCCCGTGATAGCTAAGCAAGTATATAAAGATTGTATAATTGTGATATGTGATCGTCAGACCAAAGCTGATTTAGTTGAGCTAGAAATGCTAGATTTCGATGTTATAATGGGTATGGATTGGTTGGCCTCCTGTTATGCCAATGTTGATTGCCGAATGAAATTGGTTCGCTTTCAATTCCCGGGAGAGCCCGTGCTTGAATGGAAAGGTAATACGGCAACTCCGAGGGGTAGGTTTATTTCCTACCTCAAGGCAAGGAAGATGATAGCTAAGGGCTATATTTATCATTTAGTTCGAGTTCATGATACGGAAGCAGAGTCTCCTACTTTCCGGTCGTTCCGGTAGTAAGTGAGTTTCCGGATGTATTTCCGATGAGCTTCCGTGCCTTCCTCCGTAAAGGGAGATTGACTTCGCCATTGATGTGTTGCCGGATACCGAGCCTATCTCTATTCCTCCTTATCGAATGGCTCCGGCGAATTAAAAGAGTTAAAGGCACAGCTTGAAAGATTTGCTTGAAAAGGGGTTCATTAGACCCGCTTCTTCACCGTGGGGAGCACCGCCTTATTTGTGAGAAAGAAAGATGGCTCCCTGCGAATGTGCATTGATTATAGGCGCTTGAATAAAGTGACGATAAAGAACAGTATCCTCTCCCAAGAATAGATGATTTATTTGATCGGCTTCGGGGTGCCAAGTGGTTTTCAAAAATAGATCCGAGGTCGGGTTATCATCAAGTAAGAGTCGAGAAGAAGATATTCCCAAGACAAACCTTTAGAACAAGATATGGCCATTATGAATTCCGAGTGATGTCGTTCGGGGCGACTAATGCTCCAAATGTGTTTATGAATTTAATGAATAATGTATTCAGCCCTCTTAGATCTGTTTGTGATAGTCTTCATTGATGATATTCTGGTGTACTCTCGCACGTAATCAGAACATGCGTACCACTTGCGAATTGTTCTTGGAATTCTCCGAACTCGGGAGTTGTATGCTAAATTTTCAAAGTGCGAGTTTTGGCTAAATTCTGTGACATTCTTGGGCCATGTGATTTCGGATGATGGCATTAGAGTTGATACTCAGAAAATAGAAGCTGTGAAGACTTGGCCAAGGCCTACGACGCCGACAGAAGTTCGTAGTTTTCTGGGATTGGCAGGCTATTATAGAAGATTTGTAGAGGGCTTTTCATCTATCTCAGCCCCACTGACAAAGCTAACCCAGAAGTCGAAAATTTCGGTGGAATGACGCCTCGTGAGCGTAGCTTCCAAGAGTTGAAAGACGACTCACCTCGGCCCGGCTTTAACACTTCCCGGAAGGGCCAGATGGCTATGTTATATATTGTGATGCTTCCGGTGTCGGGCTAGGATGTGTGTTAATGCAGCATGGAAGAGCCATTTCTTATGCCTCGAGGCAGCTGCGAAAGCATGAAAAGAATTACCCAACTCATGACCTAGAATTGGCCGCAGTTATTCATGCATTGAAAATGTGGAGACATTACTTGTATGGTGTGCATGTGGATATCTATACAGATCACAAGAGCCTCCAATATATCTTTAAACAAAAGGAGTTGAATCTACGACGGAGAGGCGGTGGTTAGAATTATTGAAGGACTATGATGTTGATATTTTACCACCCCGGAAAAGCTAATGTAGTAGCTGATGCACTTAGCCGCCAGCCAATGGGCAGTTCATGTGAAGTTCCTCCAGAAAAGAAAGAAATGGTTCATGAGCTCCATCAACTAGCTAACCTTGGAGTACGAATAAGTGATTCAGGCGATGCAGGAGTTAGAATCAATAATCCCACAGTTTCGTCCTTGGATTCAAAATAAAAGAGCGACAATACGAGGATCCCAAATTAGAGTATTATAAAGGTGTGAAATTTCCAAAAGAAAGGTCACCATTTGAAGTTTCGACGACGGGGTTCTCGGTACCGAATAGGCTATGTGTCCCGGATGTGGCGGAAATTTCGTCGCCAAATCTTAGAAGAAGCTCATTGCTCCCGGTATTCCATCCACCCCGAGCGACAAAAATGTATCATGATCTTAAATCGATGTATTGGTGGGATGGCATGAAAAGAGACATAGCGAGTTTGTGGCCAAATGCCCGAATTGTCGCAAGTGAAGATAGAACATCGAAGCCAGGAGGGTTATTACAAGCAATGGAAATTCCTACATGGAAATGGGAAGTGATCAATATGGATTTCATTGTAGGATTGCCCCGTTCCCGAGGCAAGTATGATTCTATATGGGTGATCGTGGATAGATTGACAAAGGCAGACATTTTCTCCCGGTGAGAACCACGTACTCAGAAGACTATGCGAGACTGTATCTCAAGGAAATTGTGCGACTTCATGGTATTCCAATATCTATTATTTCAGATAGAGGAGCACAGTTCACAGCCAAGTTCTGGAAATCCTTTCAAGAGGGCCTAGGTACTCAAGTAAGGCTTAGTACAACATTTCATCCGCAAGATCGACGGACAAGCCGAGCGTACTATTCAGACCTTGGAGGATATGCTAAGGGCATGTGTTTTAGATTTTGGTGGTAGTTGGGATGACCACTTACCCCTAATAGAATTTGCCTACAATAATAGTTATCATTCTAGTATCCAAATGGCTCCGTACGAAGCTTTGTATGGAAGGAAAGTGTAGATCTCCGATTGGATGGTTTGATGTCGGAGAAGTACAATTAATAGGCCCCGAGTTGATTCAAAGAAGCAAGAGAAAAAGTCAAGATGATTCGAGATCGGTTATTGACAACCCAAAGTCGCCAAAAGTCTTATGCGGATAACCGCCGGCGAGATTTAAAATTTCGAGTTGATGATTGGGTGTTCTTGAAGGTATCACCAATGAAAGGGGTGATGAGGTTTGGTAAGAAAGGAAAGTTGAGTCCTCGATATGTTGGACCTTACAAAGTCATCCGCAAGGTGGGTCAAGTAGCGTATGAATTAGACTTACCTTCAGAGCTTGAATTAGTTCACCCAGTATTTCATGTCTCAATGCTCCGCAAATGTGTTGGAGATCCCACAAAGATTGTGCCAGTAGATGATGTTCAGATTACGAAAAAAGCTAGCCTATGAGGAAGTGCCTATTGCCATATTAGACAAGTAAGAAGACTTCGAAATAAGGAAATAGCTTCGCTTAAAGTCTTATGGCGAAATAACAATCGAGAAGAAATGACATGGGAAGCAGAAGAAAGAATGAAATCTACATACCCGCACTTATTTCACCCCGGAATAGGCTTATGATGAGACGACGAGATGATAAGGTATGTACGCTTTACTTTTATGTATATGGGTCGTGTGTGGCCAATCTATATTGCTATTGTGTTGTAGCCCTGTGAGGCAATGATATTATGGGTTGCTGTGACAGGATGGTATCGCCGTATTATAGGGGAAACTCTGGCGAAATTTTTCCAGAATCCCTAGCGACTTAACATTCGAGGACGAATGTTCCCAAAGGGGGGAAGAATGTTACACCTCGGAAATTTTCCCTTAGCATACAGTGAATAGACTCACGAAAGATATGGCGTATAAGAAGTACGGACAAGCAAGAAATAGTATGCGATGACTCTAATTAAGATTTCCAAAGATATTAGACTTGAAGAAAGAAAGTTGTTAAGGGAATCGAGTTATAAGTTAGTGTGTTGGATGCAAACTAGGAGTATTGAGTTATTGATGCCTCAAGGTTATTATGGAGAAGAGTTTATAACATCCCCTAGATTTATAATGAAGTGGTAAACAAGTGCTAAGAAGGTTCCATAAGGATTGGAGATCAAACGAAACGACGAGAACAACTTTGGCGGAAGCAAAGGATTTCCACGACCACTTCCACGGCCCATATAATGTTCCACGGACCGTGGAATGGTTCGTGGAACTGCCAAGCAGAAAGGATGGTCAGCTGGTCGTGAACCACGACCAGTTTCACGACCAACACCGGGTTCCACGGACCGTGGAACAGTTGGTCCGTGGAAGTCCCGACGACTGAAGATGTTCCAAGTCTTTAAATGTGATCTCACTTCATTTATTTCATTTCCATTCACGTCTTCAACCCCTCCACACCTCTAGAACCTTCCAAACATTTCATCCACAAGAAAACTAAGGAGATCAAGGATTGATAACAAGATTTGAGGAGAATCAAGCCTAAGAAACTCCATTAAAGCTATTAAGGTCAAGAAATCTCAAGAAGGAAGAACTAGGGTTTTGTGCAAGAGGGTGTATTATCATTCAAGGACTATTTCTCTACCATTTAAGGTAAACTTCATGACCTTTACATGCTATTTGAAGTATTTATAAATTGAGATTCACGGATTGTAGAAGAGTACCACAAATGGGTCATCAAATGGATGAAAAATGTTATTATTGAATAGTAGTTGGCTTGAATCATAGAAATGAGTTTGTTGATGATATAAATACGTTATAAATGACTTATAGAACATGAAATAAGTATTGGATACGAAAGAATGCGACGATGGACTTTTAGTCATAATTATGGGGAATCGAGATAGAATTTCGAGATGCGAATAAGATGAATGAATGACGATTGTTGTTAGCGATATTGTAATGATTATTATGAATGTTGGGAGTTGATATGGAATGTGGTGGGAAGTAGTATAAACAAAAGAGATGCTGCCCAAATTTCTATAGCTTTAGTAAGTATGTTTTTACGATGACATAGCTAATGTCGATATGAATTCCATTGAAGGTATAGACAAGCGCATTAAGGAGAACGAACAAGCGATAGAGTAGCTAAGCGACAAAGGTATGTGAGGCTAATCCCTTTCCTTCTAAGGCATGAGTCCTATGGCATGAAATTCCTCTTTTACTATGAATGTTCCATCTCCAAGAAAGTTAAGAGTCCTCTCTCATGAATAGTTATACGAGATAAGAAATATAAGATGAATACGAAAATGATGATAGCAAGCTAAAGTCTAGAAATGCTATAGCCTATGATATGATGCTCCTAAGAAGCTAATGATGTAATATATGTAATTTAATGATATTGATCATTGTGCACACTCACCTTATGCTTGTTCCTTCAAGGTGAGGCGAATACGTAAGAATGCTCATAATGACATCGGGGTCCACGACCTTACGTCACCCCGATAAAAGTATGAATAGCTAAGAGTCCCTATGCATGTATTGTAATACGTATATGATGTCAAGCATACCATGATGAGTTATGATAAGCATACTATGATAAGCATGTTATGATAAGCATGATGTAATGAGCATATGATGATATCACACCGCGCCTATATGGCGGGCAAACCGCCAAGGCGGGCAGCTATACACACCATGGCCAAATGGCATGGGCAGACACCACTAGTGGGCGGCATGAGATAATATCCTGGACGCAGGATGCCTGGACGCAGGTTATTGATGATGCTAATGATATTGATTATCACACCGCACCTATATGGTCGGGCGGTTATATTTATATATGATATGATGATGATGATGAGTACGAAAGTAAGCAATATATATATATGATCTTCTCTATGATTCGATCGTTACCGATTGCTCCTTGTTTTATGCCTCCTCGCTTATTGATGCTTCATTATTGTTTATGCTTCACATACTCGCACAATATTCGTACCGACGTCCTTTCTTCGGACGCTCTGTTCATTCCCACAGTAGACAGGGAGGTGTCCCAGACCATAGGAGCTTCATAGGAGCTAGCAGCTGATTTGAGAGCACTCCATATTCCGGAAGTGCCACGATTTCTCTTTTTTGGTATATATATATATATATATATATATATATATGTATTTTTTATTTGGGCATGACGGGGTCCCGTCCCGTCCGTATGTCTAGTATTCCGAGAGGCTCCTAGATACGCGGTTTGGATAGTACGGTCCCATGGCTTTTATGTATATGTATGTATATATTATTTTGGATAGCCGAAGGGCTTATGTTTATAAAAGCAAATGTATTTTAAAAAATGTCTTTGAATATTGTTTTATTCGAGTTATGATTATGAGCATATAGTATGAATAGGGGGTTGGCTTCCTATTGTGAAATTTCTCGTAGAATTAATCAATGCTAGTTTGGAATTAAATGCCTAAACGTCTATAGCTAACGTTTGGCATATTATGACGTATTTGTAGACCTTGGGGAGCCCGAGGGGTAGGTTGGCATTATCTTGAGTTTGGATTAGCTTCGAGAGCGATTGAGGTATGTAAAGCTCAATCCTTCCTTCTTTTGGCATGCCTTAGTTACAAATAGGCTATGACACGAGCCTCGAGAAAATTCTATTCTCGCAATCCGAGCATGTGTATGACTCTTATTTGTTTCTTGAAGTTCGTACGCTTGATATGATGAAATATTAGCCCTTATGTCTTTGGAATATTTGATTTTTAAATTTTTCATAAAAAGTTTTGTTCTTAAAGAATTCCGTAACTACGAACGCCCGTATCTTTCACAGAAAGGTCGGATTACCTCGATATGTTCATAGGAGATTGTATGACGTATGATGAGTATGTTTTCCATAGGCGGGCCCGGCTCGGGTCAACACCCGTCCGTGGGTCCCGCGACTCTTCTTTTTGTAATCCTGATGACTTTTGAAAGAATTTGGTTTGGCTATTATTCCGATTTCCAAGTATGGTCATTTTACTTATCTTTTGAGTCTATGATAATGATTTTATACATATGGTTACTCACGACTCTGCTCGTGCATTCTGTTGTATCTTTCGCCGAGTCCCGGGACGGTTCTGTTGTCGTGCGCACTAAGATATACTCCGGTGTTATGCTGTGTTATGGTTCACCGAGCCTCTCGCTAGAGGGCCGGGTTCCGCTTATATTTGGTGTTATGCTGTGTGTAGCGTTATGCTGTGTTATGATGTGTGACGGGGATATGGAGATTTGAAACCTTCTGGTGTTATGCTGTGTTATGGCACCATCGACGGGCGGGCGACCATATTTTCTGTGCCCTATGCATGATTTGTATTTTGAAAGTAAACATTTTGGTATTTTGGATATGCACTTACTTTCGTATCTGTTTCGATTATGACTTAGATTTTTACTATATCTTCTCGCTTTGCATACTCGGTACATATTTCGTGCATCGACCCCCGCTTTCTTCGGGGGCCGCGTTTCATGCCGCAGTACGGACGTACGGTTCGGTGATCCGCCGGGCCTAGGACACCTATTCTCGTCGTTTGGAGTGCTCCCTTTATTCCGGAGCCCACTTTTTGGTATATATTCGTTCGCTGCATATGTATGTATTCGTTCAGGGGTACAGCGGGGCCCTGTCCCGTCATATGATTCTGTTGGTCTGTTTAGAGGTCTGTAGACATATATGTGGGTTGTGCCTATTCGTATGTGTGTGTTGTATATTACCCGTTCGGGGCGATCTATTCGCCGTGGCAGCCTTGTCGGCTTGCATTTGTATATGTTTTGGGCCGTTGCGCCATTTGATAGCCTTGCCGGCTTCTGATATATATATATGTTTGTGTTTGAGATGTGTTTGAGACAGTTTGAGATAATTTGAGACAGCGCCTGATATTTGTATACACACAAGCTATCTGTATATGATTCGGATTTGATGAGTGTGTTTGGGTGCCCAGCTCGGGCACTAGTCACGGCCTATGGGGTTGGGTCATGACAATAACCCGACCTCAAGTTTATTTTGGAAAACCACTTGGCACCCTGTAATTGATCAAAAAAATCATCAATCCTTGGAAGAGGATATTTGTTCTTTATATTCAACTGCCTATAATCGATGCACATTCGTAAGGAGCCATCTTTCTTTCTTACAAATAGGACTGGTGCTCCCTATGGTGATGAACTGGGTCTAATAAACCCTTTCTCAAGCAAATCTTTCAACTGTGCCTTTAGCTCTTTCAATTCTGCCGGAGCCATTCGGTAAGGAGGAATAGAAATAGGCTTAGTATCCGGCAACACATCAATAGCGAAATCAATTTCTCTTTCTGGAGAAAGCCCTGGAAGTTCATCTGGAAATACATCCGAAAATTCATTCACTACTGGAACGGATTGGAAAGTTGGCGATTCTGCTTCGGTGTCATGAACTCAAACTAAGTGATAAATATAGCCCTTGGCTATCATCTTTCTTTCCTTAAGGTAGGAAATAGACCTACCTCTTGGAGATGTTGTATTACCCCTCCATTCAACCACGGGCTCTCCCGGAAATTGAAATCGAACTACTTTCATTCGGCAATCAACATTTGCATAACATGAGGCCAACCAATCCATACCCATAATCACATCGAAATCTAACATTTCCAGCTCAACTAAATTAGCTTTATTCTGGCGGCCGCATATCACGACTACACAATTTCTGTACACTTGTCTAGCTATCACGGGATCACCAACCGGAGTACATACCTCAAAAGGTTTAATTGGCTCGGGTTTTACCCCAATACGACCAGAAACATACGGAGTAATATAAGCTAGGGTAGAACCCGGATCTATCAATGCATACACACCATAGGAAAATACGAATAATGTACACAGACCACATCCGGAGGACTCAAGATCTTGTCGTCCGTCTAAAGCATACATACGGGCCGAGTGGCACCCGAGGTAGATGCTCCCCCGGCCTACCTCGGCCCGCCGGAATCTGAGAAGTCTGCCTTACCGGGCGCACTGAAGAAGAACCAGCCGCTGATCCTGTGGGTTGAACCCCAACTCTACCACTTACCGACGGGCAATCTCGCATCATGTGCCCAACCTGGACACAGGCATAGCAAGCATCCGAACCGTGGCGACACTGTCCGGAGTGTAATCTACCGCACTGGCTGCATCGCGGTACTGGGGGTCGCCTTTGGCTATAATCTCCCCCAAACTGAGAACCTGGGGCCCTCGAACTCTGACCCTGTCCTGAACGAAAGGAGCGATCAAATCTTCTACCCCTAAATCATGGAGGTGCACTAGTCACCGACTGGCCTGAGTGTCTAGAATGTGTCTGCCTTGATCCCCCTCTGTAATCACTACCTGCCCCCATAGATCTAGCCCTCTTACTTTGCCCTCTATCGATATCAGGATCACCCCTTTGCGGATGTTGTTGTCCTTTTAAATTCTGGGCATGGGCTTGAATGCGGGAAATATCCATCCCATCTTGCAACGAAGCCGTTAAATAGTCCTTGAAAAAATGTGACCCTAAGCAACTCACAAATCTATGCACCCGATCTCCCATGTCGGCCACCATAGTCGGAGCATATCTAGCCAACGAATTAAATTGAAGGCTATACTCCCGGGCACTCATATTTCCTTGCTTTAGATTTAAGAACCTATCCGTTCTAGCTCGGCGGACCTCGGGTGGCAAATAGTGGCGGATAAAGGCATCTACAAATTCTTGCCAAATGGGAGGAGGCGCATTCTCTTTTCTTGATGATATACAATTATTATACAATAATACCGCCACATCTCGGAGTCTATAAGATGCTAACTCCACATATTCAGTTTGGGAGGCATGAATGATCTTCAATGTCCTCAACATTTCATCGATAAAACTTTGCGGATCTTCATCCGGCTTTGACCCGAAAAACTCCGGAGGATTCAGACTCATGAAATCACGGGCTCTAGTACTAGTTGACCGATCACTTGGGCCCGCATTCTGCTGCTGTGCCTGGGCGGCTACTAACTGCGTCAGTAGATGAATAGCTTCAGTCACTTGTTGACCCGAAGTAGCCGGTGGAGGGACTGGAGGCATAGGAGCTGGAGCTGAAGCCCCTTCTTGTTCTTTTGTAATAGGCGGGGTGGAAGAAGCATTAGACGGAGCCTCATTATGTGATTCTCCCTCTTCTACATTCATTGGCGGCTCTCTTTCTACCCGCCTTTTCATCGTAGTCTTGCCCTTTTGGGCAGCTTTAGCTTTTCCCTTTGGCGGTATTTCTGAAATCATAGCACACTATTAGGAGGAGAAAATCTTATAACACAGCTCTATCGCACGATCTCTTAAGATGAAAGATGGTCATTTTTCCTAAATGCCCTGCAGCCTCCTGTTTATTAGCGTGGCGCGCAACACACCATAAACAATACTCTACTAGACACAACTCGTAGACACTTCCTAGGACTGAACTGCTCTGATACCACTTTTGTCACGACCCGACTAGGGCCATGACGGGTACTCGGGGCTGACCACTGAGCACCCCTCATTCTATTACTCATCCTGCGTTCATTCATATTTCTTATGCTCATAATCATAGAAAAACTGTTTTTCATTTGAAACACATTTACCTTATATACATATGCCCTTCGGCTATCAAAATAATATATACATACGATGAAAACTGTGAGACCATACTACCCATACATACGTATCTATGAGCCTCTACTAGAGCGCTAGACATGTAGACCGGACAGGACCCCATCATACCCAAAACATATATATATATATACACACACACAAAAGAATAATCAATGGCACCTCCGAGACAATGGAGTGCTCTCAAATCAGCTAATAGCTCCTACGAGTCTGGATCACCTCCCTGTCTACCTGTGGGTATGAACACAGCATCCAAAGAAAAGGGACGTCACTACGAACATTGTACTGAGTATGTAAGGCGTAAACAATAATAATACGTCAACGAAATAATGGAGCATCAAATAAGGAGAAACCTGTAACTGACTGTTAATTATAAAAGAAATAATGCATGCTGGCTTACTTAATACTCACCATCACATCATGTATGCATATATGTATAAGCTGCCCGACCATATAGGTACGGTGTGATAATCATTAGCCTGCGTCCAGGCCTCCCGCGTCTGGGGTACCTTCTCATGCCGCCACTAGTGGTGTCTGCCCGGCCATATAGGTACGGTGTAATATCATCATCATGTACTCATCATAATGCATGCATAGAGACTTAAGGATAACTATACTTTATCGGGGTGACATAAGGTCGTGAACCCTCGATTCCATTATGGAGCATTTATAAGCATTCTGCCTCACCTTGAAGGAATTAGCATATAAGGTGAGTGTATACAATAAACAATATCAATGGAACATAGTTAACATCATTAGCTTTGTAGGAACATCATATCACGAACTCTAGAATCTTTAGACTTAAACTCATCATCATCATTATCGTGCTCATAATGTATCTCTTATCTCATATGGCTATTCATGAACATAGACTTTTAGTTTTTCCGGAACGTAGGAGATTCATGAAGGAGGAAAAATCATGCCATAGGATTCATGCCTTAGAAAGAAAGGACTAGCCTCACATACCTTTGTCGTTTAACTATTCTATCGCTTGCTCGTTCCTTCAATGCCCACGTTTCTACCTTCAAGAGAATTCACATTAACATTAGCTAATCGATTATAAGAACGTGCTTACTAAAGCTAGAGAAAATTGGACAGCATTTTATTTATTTATACAACTTTCCCCATATTCCATATCAACTCCCAAACATCCATAACAACAATCACAATACTGTAGGCAACAATCATCATTCATCTACATTATCCACATTTCATAATTTCACTTCAATTTCTCCATAATCATGGTCATAGTTCACTATTATGTTTTCTCACATATAATACTTATCCCGTGTTCTAAATGTCATTCATAACCTACTTACAATCACAACATAACAATATTCATGATTCAATCCAAACTATTACTCAATATATCACTATTCTTACATTCATGACCCATTTTCTATTTCCTTCTACAATCCAAGTGTTTCAACTTTTCAATACCTCAGACAACATGGAAATACCATAGAACTCACCTTATATAATGGAAGAATAATCTTTGAGTGGAAATACTCTTCTTGCACAAAAACCCTAGTTCACTTCCATTGAAATTCTTGGCTTAGATGAACTCTAGTGAGCTTCTTACACTTGATTCACTTGAGTTCTTGATATTGATCTTTGATTTCCTTGGTATTCTTGTAGATGAATTTTGTAGAACCTTCTAGAGGTCTTGAGAGAGATGAAGAAGTGTAGGAAATGAAATTAGTGAAGTGGGATCACATTTACATAATTGAACTTACTCAGCCCGTCAGGACTTCCACGGACACTTATACGGTCCATAGAACATTGCATGGCACGTATAAGTGGTCGTGGTTCACCACCAGGCAAACACCATCTCTTCTGGGTGTTATACGGACCCTTATATGGACCGTATAATGTTATACGGACCCTTCTACGGACCGTATAATGTTATACGGACCGTATAAGTCGGTCATATAACCCCTTTTCCTGAAATGATCTTCGTCGTTCGTTTGATCTCCAATCCTTATAGAACCTTCTTAGCACTTGTTTAACACTTTATTAAAAATCTAAGGGACATTATAACTCTTCTCCAAGACACCATTAAATCATTATTAATTCGATGCTCAAAAATCTCTTCCGATACACCACGTATACCATGCTTTCCTTAATAACTTTCTTCCCTTACCTCAAAAGTCTTTGAAATCTCGATTAGGGTCATCAAATGCTATTTCTTACTTATAAAAACATCGTATATGTCATGCCCTTCGTTAGTCTATTCACTGTACGTTGACGGGAAATTTCCAAGGTGTAACAAAGATGGCATTATATTCATACCATTATTGCACTGCATTGCATTATGATTTGATTGAGATGTTGTGATGATTGGATTGCGATAATTCTGTTATGATGATGGATCGTGATGATTCTATTGTGGTGATTGGATTGGATCGGATCGGGTATATTCGGACTTGACGAATTTGGGTTTAGATGCTTACATAGGCGATGATGGATATCGGATTGTGATTATATTGACTTATACTTGCTAGATTCCTTGTTTATCTGCTTTATCTTCTAAATTGTGTTAACTATACTTAGTTGGCTGATGATGCATACCGGTACTGTTGATTGTACTGACCTGCACTTGCTGCATTCTTTTATGAATACAGAGTACCAGGTCGGATCTACTTCTCTGACCCGTGGCTGATCGACTATTCAGCTTCCACTCGAGTTTTCCAGGGTGAGCATGGCGTCCGCTGATCTTGAAGACTCTCCTATTACTTATGTCTTGCTTTCTATTCTGAGACATGATTTGAGACTACTTATGTATTATTATGACTTTTAGTATTTGGATTTAGATGCTCTTGTATGACCAGACCAGATAATGAGGTGGATTTCATTTACTTCCGCATTCGTGAATATTATATTATATTATATATTGAGACTTACGTTATTATACTTTCTTCATCTATTGTCTATTATTTTGAATGTTGAGTTAAGGGTTCGCCTACCGAGGGGGAAAAGGTAGGTGCCCGCACGACTTAGTGAAAATGGGTTTGACAACTTGTGTGCCATGTGTGGTACTGTTTGGGATTGAATTGTTTATTTGATATTACATTGCATCGTATTCATACTCATTTCCATGATGCATTGATATTGCCTTGTTATGGTACTGAGGATGGAAAGTGAAAAGGAAATACAAATGCATTGAGACACATTTGATACGAGTCATCTCTGGGCTGTGTACGGAGTGACTGGTACTATTCTGAGACTTATTGTATGTCGATTCATCTCTGGGCTGTGTTTGGAATGACTGATATGAGGCGTATTAGTTGGATATGGAGTCATCTCTAGGCTATGTGCGGAGTGACTGGTACATAGACTTCGCGGGTCCCCCATGGGTTGTGCTGTCGAGATGTGATGTTCCATCGTTGGAGTACATGTGTATGGTGCATATGCATTGCATTCATCATTCATACATTATTGCATTGGATTGCACCTCTTGGTTTTCTGTGATATGGTTGTGATATGATTGTGATATACTGGTTCGGATTAGTTACATTGAGACTTGGCACAGTTGGGTTTAGATGTTCTAACATAGGTAATGACATGTACCGTGATTATTGATTTGTGTTGACTTGTACCTTGTTGTTTTACGTGTTTATCTTGCTTTATTGTCTTTATAATATGTTAGCTAGTCTTAGTCGGCCTATGATACCTACCAGTACTTTTTGTTTGTACTGACCTACAGTTGCTACATTCTTTTATGAATGCAGAGTACTAGGATGGATCTACTTCTGCCCCTCATGGCTGGTAGTTGAGGTTGTTGATTCGAGTCTATTCAGGGTGAGCATGAGGACGTTCGCTGCCCGAAGACTCTTCCTACTACTTATGTCTTACTTTTCATTCTGAGACATGATTTGAGACTACTTATGTATTATTATCACTATTCAGACTTGTATTTGGTTTAGATGTTCTTGTATGACCATACCAGACACTGGGGTGGATTTCACTTATGTCACACCCTTAATCCGATAGGGTGTGATGGGCACCCGACCCTTACCTAGGGCCAAGCGAACCCGCTGACTCTTGTGACATTCATAATCATATTGGGCCCTTAGCCATAACATAAATACATAACGGAAGTTTTTCGGAAAGTCAAATATGCTTTTCATCTTATTCAAATCAAATAAAAATTTGTAACATATGAAACTTATAACCCAATGCGTAATAATACATCGGCTTACATAGCCACTTACATAACCGACATATTATACCCACGACAACCTGCAAAGTCTCTAACACCGAGCATGAAACCATAGCATAATAATCTGACTCGGCGACTCCGAGAAAATAGAGCTCGCCAATCCCGCCGGAACATCTTAAACGCTAATATCTTCAAACTCACACAGGTGTACCGCGCGGCATGAAACGCAGCCCCCGAAGAAAGGGGTCAGTACGGAATATGTACTGAGTATGTAAAGCATGAAACATAATAAGCGGGATCATACCGAAGTAAAGAGTACCGAAAATCATAAGACTTGCTTTTGAAAACATGTATCATGCCTATCAATGTTATAAAATCATCGTAAAAACATATAGCGTGTCCCGGCCCTCTAATGAGGGACTCAATAGTAAAATCATCATATACATATACATATAACGTGCCCCGGCCCTCTGACGAGGGACGCGGTGAGTAAAATCATATCATCATCATGCATGCATATACATATATATATATATAACGTGCCCCGGCCCTCTAGTGAGGGACGCGGTGAATAGCGTGTCCCGGCCCCGCTAGCAAGGGACTCGGTATGCCATCCTGGCCGCCTCCTCCATATCATCACATCATCATATATATATATATATATATATAACGTGCCCCGGCCCTCTAGTGAGGGACGCGGTGAATAATGCAATGGAATTGCACGAATACATGCCCTGCCCGGACGCATGGAGGACATATTGAGGCCGGCACGAGCGAGTAGTGAGAAACCATATGCACATAAAACATTTCCGGAGACTCAATGAAGTAATCATAAACGAATCGTCATTTGAAAATCGGGACAATAGTTATATCAAAAATCTTTCGGACAGTACTCGAAAACATATCAAATATCATAAGTATATCAAAGTATCGTAGGGACCATAGTTGTATATCAAATCATTCCGAGCCCGCCTATGAAAATCAAAGTCATTATATGTTACAAAACTTTCTACGAACGTTTCAAAGCAATCCGGTTCTTTTTACGAAAGTTACGGACATTTTTAGACATAGGATTCTTTAGGAACAAAACCGGTTGTACGATATTCTAATCCAATCATGTCGGAGACATAAAGACCGTAGCATGACCATATTATGGATACTAACATCAATAAACAATTATAAATCATGAACATGCTTGGAATTTAAGAGCGGAGTTACCTCGAAACACGTGTCATAGCGTAATCACAACTAGAACATGCCAAAAGAAAGAAGGGGTGAGCTTTACATACCTTAGCCGCTTCCTAAGCTAATCCAAACTTGAGTCTCGACTTCTCACGATCTACAATAACGTCATTAGGTATCAACTATTAGCCATAACACTTAAGAATCCAATTCCAAATTAGCACTTTGTCTGCAAAAATTTCGGCAGCATTTCCCCTATAACTTCAACATCCCCGAGAATTCAACTCGGCCAAATAAACAACAACCAAACCAACAACCATACTAATAATATCCATAAGTGATTCAAAACGCATTCTAACATTAATAATTCCTTTCTACACAATTCGACAACATTTAAATTATATTCCAATAAACTACATACGATCAATTCAATATCAATGCTCACATATTCGATTACTAATCCGCGACCATTTAAACATGATTTAAGACCATTCCAAGCAATCCATACAATATTCACACAACTCGGCCAACATGCTACACCACCCGAAGCTTGCTAAATTCCATAAGAACATCAACAATACATTTATTTCTTTCAAATTCATAAACTACATTAACAATCCACACGTTTGCAACATTATTTCCATAAATTCAAGAAGCATTTTACAATCCCATTAACTTCCAAATCAGCCCACCCAACTATAACTTCAACTTGGATCATCAAACTTTCATTTTTATCACATAATATATAACAACAACAACTACAATACCAAGTAACCTTAATCCATCATTCTTTGCTCAACACAACATACATACGGCCAACACACCATACACGGCTCAACATTACCATGCAAGATTTCATGACTCTCATCCATTTCTACACACTTCAACATGTACAAACCATCCACAACACATGAAAAGAAGATTGAAACTTACCTTTTTCCTTCAATTCCTCTTCTCGGCTAGAACACCCTTTGCAAGAATCGACGCTTCGCTTGTTCCAACAACTACTCCACGTTAACGAGGGCCTTCCAATTAGTGGAGAGACAAGGAGAAAATAATTCTTGATCAAGGCTTTCCATGAACCATGTTCGGCCAACCTTGGCCGAACTCCCTCTCCCCTCTCTCTCTCCATCTTTCTTGAATTTTCTAAGCTTGCCAAGTGATGAATTGTGTCTTATTTGTTATCACTTATACATATATATATATATATCAACACATGCACATGGCCGGTCATGTGCCATCTTTTCCTCTTTTTTTTTTTTTTTCTTTTCCACTTTTCTCAAATTTTCTAGATTTTTCTTTAAGTCTCAAAAGATGAATAAGTCTTGCATAGTAATCTTTGTGTATATATAAATATATATATATATATATATATATATATATACATACAACTCCCACAAATATGTAGTGTACACATGTGCCATTTCATGGCATAAAAATATTGGCCAAGTTATGGTGGGGCCCACGGCCACTTCATAAAATATTTTATTTTATTTTTTTCAACTCTTTGCCCTTAATTTCCTTATTCCAAATTTACCCTTAATGTTCCATACCAATAAAAGATGAATTTGCAACTTATGCATTCTTAACAAAACCGGAAACAAATATAACCTTGTCCTTAACTTTCCGCTATTAACTCGGAATATCCAAATGTACAAAATACGAGGTATAACATCCTTCCCCCCATTAGAACATTCGTCCTCGAATGTTTAACTGGTCTTGCAAGGTCTTCTAAGGATCCTGGAGGGGGGGGGGGTTCCCTCTATTACCACGACATATAATCTCATCTATCGGTTACGTTCCTTCTTCATTTTCTCTTCAGCCTCTCGAGTCGCCTCCTCCCTGCTATTGTTTTGTCACACGAACTCAGATCCTTATAATCTTACCACAAGTACCTAGGACTTTGCATCTCATTGACAATACCTCCAACAGATCCCAATGTATTGTGTGAATTACGTGGTGTAATACCCTTTCCT